>NC_137888.1:73789353-74038062 GCF_963455335.1 Martes martes | reverse complement strand
GACCTGAGCCAAAGGCAGAGGCTTTAACCCACTGAGCCACCCAGGCACCCCTTATTTTATTTTTTTACACTTTACTCTGTGAACTTATGCATGTAGATTGAAATCATATTATGTGTTAAAAAATGTGATCGTTATTAGTCTGTTATAGTGATCACCCTTTTTTCTCCTGGTAGAATATTAGGACTATCTTTTCATGTCAGTACAAATCTATATCATATTTTTAGTTTCCTTATTGATGGGCATTTTGGGGTTGATCGCTATTATGAAAATATAATACAAATTGAGGTATTTAACTTTTCATATTATTTTCAACTTTTTCCAGTTTTATTGAGATGGGATTTACATGAGAATATATACACATTTTTAAATAAATGATTCCATGAGTTTTGAGAAAGATAAACACATGATAATCACCACTCTGGGCAAGATGTAGATTATTTCTATCACCCCTAAAAGTTTGGTTGTATTTTGTTGCTCATTTCTGCTCTACCTGCCCTAACAACTACAATCTAATTTCTGTTGCTCACAGTTAGTTTAGCCTGTTCTAGTGCTTTATGCATTAAAGATGCATTAGAGATTTGTATGCATTAAATCATACATTATGTACTTTTAAATTCTCATTTCGTTGAAACTCAGCATAATTCAAATAGTCAATTTTGGCAATTTATATTTTTTAAAAAAATCATCTAAATTTTCATACTTATTGTTGCAGAGTTGTGCTTAGTAACATTTTAACTGTTCATTCTTTGTGCTATATATTTGTGTCTAGTTTTTATCAGTTAGCTTTGGTAGAGATTTAAGTTTCATCTTTTCAAAACAACCTTTCTTGGATTTTTCTTAATGGTTGTTATTTTTCTTCATTCTTTTTGTTTTATATCTGTTATCCTATTTTCCTGACGTTTATTTTATTTTTAGATTTTCGATTTGAATGTTTCATTTTAATCTTACTAATAATAGCTTTTAGGGGCATCTGGGTGTCTCAGTCATTAAGCATCTGCCTTCAACTCAGGTCCTGATCCCGGGGTCCTGGGATGGAGCCCCGCATGGGGCTCCCTGCTCAGCGGAAAGCCTGTTTATCCCTCTCCACTCCCCCGTTTGTGTTTCCTCTCTTGCTGTGTCTCTGTCAAATAAATAAAATATTTTTAAATAATAATAATAGCTTTTTGGGGCATCTGGGTGGCTCAGTGGGTTAAAGCCTCTGCCTCCAGCTCAGGTCATGATCTCACGATCCTGGAGTCAAGCCCATATCGGGCTCTCTGCTCAGCGGGGAGCCTGCCTCCCCCTCTGTCTGCCTGCCTCACTGCCTACTTGTGATCTCTGTCAAATAAATAAAATCTTTAAAAAAAAATAGCTTTTAATCTTTTCAGCATTCTTCAAAGTACTATATTAGTTGTATCTCCTAAGTTTTGATACAAAAAGTTGGCATTGCTAACTTTTCTACAATTATTTATTTTATTTTTAAAGATTTTATTTATTGTCTTTAGTTGAGAGAGAAAGAGCTCCAGTTGGGGAGGGGTGGGGAAGGACAGAGGGAGAAGGAAATGCAGACTCCCTGCTGAGCAAGAATCCTGGGGACCTGATGTGGGGCTCAATCCCAGGACTCCTGGATTATGACCTGAGCTGAGGGCAGATGCTTAACCGACTTAGCCTATTTATTTATTTTAGAGAGAGAAAGCATGCACATGCATGCAAGTGCCTCCACCTGCACTTGAACAGAGGGAGAGCTAGGGACAGAAGCAGACTCCCTGCTGAGTGTGGAGCCCTGTGTGATGCTGGATCTCCCTGAGATCATGACCTAAGCCGAAGAGTCAAGAGTCTGAGGCTTAACTGACTCAGCAATCCAGGTGCCCCAGGAATTGCTAATTTTTTTTTTTTTTAATGTGCTTTTGTTAAGCTTATGGTTAAATTTTTTATTTCTTGACACATCAAAGTATTTTATAATAAAATAGATTATTTCTTTCCTATTCTAAAAATATTGTTATAATTAGTCGTAATTTTCTCTTTTTTTGTTTTTAATCTTTTTTTTTTAATATGTCCTTTTTTGTCTTGGTGCTCAGGTCTTGTTTTCTTTGTTTTTGTTGTCTCTAGCATTTTGGCCTATATGTATTCTATTTTAAATTCTACTATCTAATTACTTTCTACTATCTGTCTGCTGTCTACTATCAGTCATTACCTATCGTCTGTAGTAAGTGACAGTTACCTAATTTTAATAAGTGATACTTTATTACAATAAAAGAAACTTATCTAATTTTCTTGTTTGAGATAAAATCTAAAAAATACTGTTTTGTTTTGTTTTTTTGCCTTTTTGAGGTTGTGTATTTCCTGGGATTTGCATAATTTTGTGTAAAAAAAGATCATGCTTGCAGGCATTGGCAGAGAGGATAGGACTGGGAGAGGACAGAGCTATGCCTTATGAATATGTTCAAAGGACTAGAGAGGAATATCTGTCTGATAATCTGATTGGTTAAGCTATAGTGAAAAATCAGTAGACAGATCTTGGTTTGAAGCAGCATTCCCTTGTCTTTTTCAGACAATTAAAAAAGTGATAAATCACTACCATAAAATTCACCATTTTTATTTTTTAAAGATTTTATTTGTCAGAGATAGTGCACAGGTGCACACACACACAAGCTGGGAGAAGGGCAGTCAGAGGGAGAAGCAGGCTCCTTGTTCAGCAAGGATCGTGATGCAGGACTTAATCCCAGGATGCTGGGATAGTGACCTGACCTGACGCTTAACCAACTGAGTGACCCAGGTGTCTCAATATTCACCATTTTTAAAAAAAAAATTTATTTGACAGAGAGAGAGAGATCACAAGTAGGCAGACAGGCAGGCAGAGGGAGAGGGGGAAGCAGGCTCCCCGCTGAGCGGAGCTCGATCCCAGGACCCTGAGATCATGACCTGAGCTGAAGGCAGAGGCTTAACCCACTGAGCTACCCAGGCACCCCTACCAATATTCACCATTTTTTTTAAGTGTACATACAGTTGAGTGGTCTTTATTCACAAGGTTATGTAACTATCCCCACTGTCTGGTTCCAGAATGTTTCATCACTCCAGAAAGAACCCTGTACGCATTAGAAATCACTCGCCATTATTTCTCTCCTCAGTCTCTGGTATCTACTAATTTATTTTCTACTTTTACGGGTGTGCCTACTGTATGCATTGCATATAAATTGAGCCATACAATATGTGACCTTTGGGTCTAGCCTTCATTACTGCCATCTTTTGTGTTAATATTCTCTGTGTGCCATTTTAATTTCCTTGTTTCTTTTACTATATATTTTGAGTTGTTTCCTTACTTGCTGCTCTGGGAAATTACAGTTAATATCTTAATTCATAAAAGTCTAGTTTGGATTAGTGCCAACTTAATTTTAATAGCATACAAAAATTTTGCTTATAGATAGTTCCATTTCCCTCATCCCCCATTCCTTTGTGCTGTTAACATACAGATTACATCTTTATATACAGTGAATGCTCATCAACATGGATTTATGATTGTTTTATGCACTTTTAAATCAGGTAGGAGAAAAAAGTTAACAACCAAAAAAATTACACTGTTTATATTTACCTAATTACCTTTACCTGTAGTCCTTATTTCTTTGTGTAGATTCAAGTTATTGTCTAGTCCTTTGATTTCAGATGTAGGTCTCTAATATTTCTTATAGTACAGGTCTGCTGGTGGTGATTTCTCAGTTTTTGTTTAACTGGTATGTCTTTAATTTCTCCTATACTTTTGAAGGGTGATTTTATCGGATATACAGTTCTTGGCTTTAGTTTTTTTGGAAGCACTTTGAAAACTTAATCCACTATCTTCTGGCCTCTCTGCTTTTTCTAATGAGAAATCAGATGTTTAACCTTATTGAGGATCCCCCAATAAATAAGAAGGAGTTTCTCCTCTTGTTGCTTTCAGCATTTTTTACTGCAGCTTAATTATGCTGTGTCTGGGTTTAGATATCTTTTAGTTTATTTGGAGTTTGTTGACTTTCTAAGATATGTAGATTAACGTTTTTCATGAAATTTGGGGAGTTTTCAGCTATTATTTCTTCAAATATCCTTTCTACCCCTTTTCTCCTCTCCTGAGACTGGTGTGTATCTTAGATACGGTTGCTATTGTCCCACAGTTCTCTGAGGCCTGTTCAGGTTTCTCCATTCTTTTTTCTTTCTATTTCTCAGACTCTGTAACCATTCTTAGACTATCTAATTGACCTGTCTTCAACTTCATTAATATTTCTGCCTCCACATATCTGCTATTGAGCCTTTCTAGTGAAAAATTTTTTTTTTTTTTTACTTCACTTTTTGACAATAGACTTTGTATTTGGTGAGACATAGTTTTTATGCGTTCCTTTAGTTTTTTAGACATGGTTTGCTTTAGGTTTTTGAACATAACTTTAAATTTTTTTCCTAGTAGGTCAAACATCTGTGCTTCCTCAGGGACAGTGGATAGCTTTTTTCTTATGAGTGAACTATACCTTCTCATTTCTTTGCATGTCTTTTGTTGTTGTTGAAAAGGAGACATTTTAAATAATGTGGCAACAGTAAAAATTAGATATTCTTCTCTGTCTCCAGGGTTGTTTGTTGTTGCTGATTTTGGTAATTGTTGCTTGTTTAGTGATTTTCCTGAATTAACCCTCTAAAATCTACTGATGTCTGCACTTGGTTAACTTAGTAGTCAGCTTATAATTATACCAGTCTTTACTAAATGAGGGGATCTGTATGCATTTGGGGCACTCTTTAGTAGACAGCTCTTCCTTAAAGTTCATGTCCTGCTTGTTCAGAGCTGCAAGTTTAGTCAGAGGTGTGAGTTTAGGGTCTTCTGAAGTCTTTCCCTGATCATATGCACAGCCCCAGGCATGCATACAGCCCTCTGCTTGAATACGGCCTTCTACATTCTCAGAAATATATTGGAGCTTTTCAAAGCCATTGGAGCTTTTCAAAGCCATTCAGAGATGGACATCTTAGTCCCCAGCTTTCCTTTTAATCTTTTTGGTTATTGTATTGTTTGCCCCAGCTATTACCCACTGCCTGTAAAATTGTTTCTGATAAACACCCATCCAAGGAAGAAGGTTTTTTTCTGTTGGATGTGCTCAGAGATCAAATAGAAATCACTTTGCAAATGGAGATCTTCTGGAGAACCATCATACAGGTCAAATAATGACAATTTTTTGGGAATGAATCTATGAAAGATTCTGTTCCATTGCACTCCCCTTGGTGACTGCTAGACTGCACCAAGAATTTTAGCAAGTTATTTTTAAAGACTATCATGCAGCTGAGAGCTGGAGAGGGACTAGAGCACTGATGTTTAGCTGTTTTTCTTGAATTAACACCCTTTAGGTTTCTGCAGTCCTTTGGTTGGTTTTCTAGATGTCTGGAAAAGTTGATTCTGACAATTTCTGCCATTTTTTTCATTGCCTTTATGGAAGAGAGAATTTTCAAAAGTCCTTAACTCTTCTGTTTTCAGTGATGTCACCCTCAGGCAATTTTTAATCTGGTAGAATCAGAATGGCATGAGTTGAAGGTTGAATATATTTTGTTAATTTCGTTCCATTCTGACTTAGAATTCATATCTTTTTCCCTTTTTAGAGTCTGGAGAAATCACACTTAGGAACCAGCCTGCTTGGATATAAGTTCTAATTCTGCTACATAATACCCTTATGACCTTGGTCGAGTTACTCTACTTTCCTGTGCTGTAGTGTCTTCATCAGTAAAATGGGTGTAATGATAGTACCTACCGATAGAGTTGTGAGAATTTGTAAAGTATAATCTATGTAATGTACTTAGAACAATAGCATATAATAAGCACTCAATAAAGATCACCTGTTTTTAGAAGTTATGATGTTGAAAATTTTAGTGTGACTCTTCTATTTAGTTTTGAATGTATCATGCAGATATCAAGGATCTTTTAACTTTCCAGTGAATGTAAGTTTAAAAAATACTATAAAAAATACTATAAAATATATTTTTATGTTACTATACAAATATAAGTCTAATAAAATATACATTTCTTATATGCTGTTATTAAATATTAGAAAATAATTGGGAAGCCCAGATAAAGTTTAATGAAGAAAGCTCCTATTGTGTTTATTATTTATGATATTATCTGTTTATTATTAGGTTAATAATAATGAAATGGTTGCATTACAACGAGAGCCTAATAATCCCTATGATAAGAATGCAATCAAAGTAAACAATGTAAATGGAAATCAGGTTGGCCATTTAAAGAAAGATCTTGCAGCTGCTTTGGCCTATATCATGGACAACAAATTGGCACAGATTGAAGGGTAATGTATTTTCAGAGTTTAGTTTTAATAATTAGAAGTTGTGATCTTTGAATTTGTTAAGAGGCTATATAGTTGCTCTCACAACTTTTATCACTATGCCTTTATTATGTGTTAATAAATGTGTTAATTCTTTTCCCATCTGCCTCTACTACCCCAGCCATGAAACAACTATTCCCTTACTTTTCTACTAAATTATTACCATGGAGAATAATAGACTTTGGCTCAAATATTAGGAAGTCTACACCATGTGTCCAAACTTTTTAGTGCATTGATTTGGGAGTTTGAAAGTGTTTGTTTAAATCAGAGTTTGTAAACTAGTAGCCTGTGATCGTATGTAAGTGAGTTTCATTTTGCCTACATAGTGTTTTATAATTTTTCATTCATTTTTAATATTCAGATATCTGGATATTCTGCATTTTATACAAGTTAATTTTTTACCTAATGTAAAAGTTATTTATGTAGATTGCTCTTGACAAATGGAAGATCTGACCTTCATTTTCACAGGACATCAGTTGACTGGAACAGAGTAGCAGCTGCTACTTTAGGCAAGGCCTATATGCTCCCAGTTCTACCACCCCTTCCTTTTTTAAAACTCCCGGTCTCCTTGGTTACCTTTTTTTCTCTTTTAGGCATTTAGTCTGTGATCTCAACTTTAAGTATGGAATGTTTAGAATATGAAAAGGTGAGGTTGGGTGATAAATACTGAGTAATGTCTTCTCATTTGTTTTCTCCATTCTCAGTTCATTAAATTTTTTGGATATTGAGAATAAATTTTTAGTAAATTCTGGGTCAGAAATACAGTTGACCCTTGAAAACATGGGTTTGACCTGTATGGGTCCACTTAAATGCAGATTTTTAAAAAATAAATGCAGTATAGTACTGTGAATGTATTCTGTCGTCTTTATGATTTTGTGAATGTTTTCTTTAGCTTACTTTAAGAACACAGTCTTTCATGCATATAACCTACAAAATATGTGTTAACTATGTTATTGGTAAGGCTTACAATAGGCTGTTAGTAGTTGAGATTTTAGGGTGTCAAAGGTTATATGTGAATTTTTGACTGCATAGGGGGTCAGTGTCCCTAAACCCCATGTTGTTAAGGGTCAGATGTAGTTCTTGCAAATCATTCCCCATTCTCCCAGAATTGGTTGCTACCCTCAGTGGTTCTGTTAGTGAAAGCTCTACCCCAGTTAAACTTACTATTGTACCTATCTTACAGTCTCAATTATAGGTTATCCTACTTTATTCTATCTTTCAGTTTCTTCTGACTTTCTCTTCCAAAAGCAGAGGAACAGAAAGTGATTGTTGTTGATACTGTCCCTGTACTACTTCTGTCTTTCTAGTTTGAGCATATAGTTCCTTCTTATTTCACTTCCTTGCAAAATTTGAATGAGATGCTTACAATATTTAATTGTCACATTCTTAATGGAAGTAAAAAATAAAACATTTCTAATTTTCTCTCTTTTTTTTTTTCTCTTAAATATAATAGGGTTGTTCCTTTTGGTGCAAACAATGCTTTTACCATGCCTCTCCATATGACTTTTTGGGGAAAAGAAGAACATAGAAAAGCGGTTTTAGATCAGTTGAAGAAGCATGGATTTAAATTGGGTCCTGCACCAAAAAGTAGGTTTAGAGTTTAAGCTCCTATTTTTTTGCTATTGTAAGTTGTAGGAATTGTAAAACATTCCTTCTCTTGAGAAATTTGAGTTTGTTTGGCTAAACTGATTTGTGTGTTGAAGGCTCTGAGTTGTAACTCAGAAATCTTTTTAAGGAAATACCTGATTTTTTTTTTCTCTTTATTTTGAAATTATAGCTTCATAGGAAGGGGCTTGTGTGTGTGTGTGTGTGTACATGCACACACACACACACACACACACACACAATGTACAAAGAGGTCCTGTATTCCCTTCCCTAGGTTTCCCCAATGATAATATCTGGAAATCACTGATTTTAAACTTCATCTTTGAAAAAGACAAAAAGAATCTCCCAATAGGAAATGAAGAACTATTATTTATTTGGCAAGAGTTTGTTCAAAAAATGTGGAATTATTTTAACAATGTATTTTTTAATGACTTTTAGGGTTTTTTTGTTTTGTTTTGTTTTGTTTTTTGTTTTTTGTTTTTTTTTTTGTTTTGTGTTTTTAGAAATATTTCATTCATCTATTTGACAGAGAGAGAGATCACAAGTAGGCAGAGAGGCTGGCAGAGAGAGGAAGGGAAGCAGGCTCCCCGCCAAGCAGAGAGCCCGACATGGGGCTTGATCCCAGGACCCCGGGATCAGGACCTGAGCCAAAGGCAGAGGCTTTAACTCACTCAGCCACCCAGGCGCCCCTGACTTTTAGTTTTTTAAAAACTCTTTTAAATACATTTAGAACACAAGTTCTAAAAGTCACTTACTAAAAGATAATTCATTTGATGATTTTGTTCTTTTCATTTTGTAAATTACAGCTTTAGGATTCAGTTTAGAAAGTAGTTGGGGCTCTGGAAGAGCTGGACCAAGCTATAGTATGCCAGTTCATGCTGCAGTACAGATGACAACTGAGCAGGTATGCTGCTTTTTTATTTTATAATCTAAAAGTGAATTTTAAATGTTGAAGATAATGTTTAAAAGAATAAGATAAATATGTATGTGCTAGTATTTGTGATCTTCGGGCTTGTTAAGTTACGAAACATATTATAGAATATATATTAAAATCTTTTTTTTTTTTTAAGATTTTATTTATTTGAGAGAGCAAGTGAGGGCAAGCACAAGCAGGTGGGAAGGACAGAAGGGAGAGAGAAGCAGACTCCCCTGCTGAGCAGGGAGCCTGATATGGGGCTCAATCCCAGGACTCTGAGATAATGACCTGAGCTAAAGGCAGATGCTTAACCAACTGAGCCACCCAGGAGTGCCTATGTTAAAAACTTTTATGTGAAAAGAAAACAGTGATAAGGAATGCGTACACATTCGTACATATATTAAAACACATGCATTGTTGTATATGCATGGGATGTTTTAGTATGTTTTGATGTTTTTATATTATTTGGGTTTTTTTAAATGTTCAAATATTTTAAAAAATTGAAGCTTGAAACTTGTTTCAGTAAGTTTGCAAATGGAATGCAAAAAAAATTCTAAATCTTAGGCATTAGTGTAGTTCTTACTTTGTCTAATCTGTAATCTAAGATACTATTAGGCTAAATTAATTTGGGAAAAAAGAATATAAAATAAATTAATGGAGGTCAGTCTATAAATATATCAATTTTTTTTTGTCTCTACCTATCTCTATTAGCCTTTTTATCTTGTAATTGTAGTTATCATATTTTACTTGCTTGTTATTATTCGGACTTGAGCCTGTGTCTGGTGGGTAAACCCCAGGTTACCTCTCTAACTTTTTTGATTTGGCCTGATTTCTTCTGCGCTACTGCTTTTTAGTCATGTACTTATTTATAAAAGTAATTATAACACATGTTGTTACAGAATTACATTAGATCAGTTTAAAAAACCAACTAAATTAGCATAAGATAAAAATCATCTATTAATATTTTGTAGCACATAGCAAGTTGTTTGCAGTAATAGTAAATGAAGTGCCATTGACGTAGGAAAAAAGATAAATAAATGCACCTGGTAGGATCTGACAAAATGGTTTGAATACAATTAATAGAATCACAGAATTGCAATGGCAGAAGGAACCTTAGAGACACTCTAAATCTAAATTATCCCTTTCATTTTATAAGAGTGAGATACAGGCAATAAGGGTTAAATCTCTTGCCCAGTGTTATGTACAGATTTGTGACAGAGCTGTGACAAACCCTAGATTTATCTCATCCGTATTCTTTTCTTTTTTAAGGTTTTATTTATTTATTTATTTGACAGATAGAGATCACAAGTAGGCAGAGGCAGGCAGAGAGAGGGAGAGAGAAGCAGGCTCCCCGCTGAGCAGAGAGCCAGATGCAGGCCTCGATCCCAACACCCTGAGATCATGACCTGAGCTGAAGGCGGAGGCATAACCCACTGACCCACCCAGGCGCCTCTCATCCATATTCTTTTGATTGTAACACAGTTCCTCTTACACCTAAAGCATCTATTCATTCTGCCTTCTGTGAGCAGTGTAGCAACTCAAAGAATGTGCTAGGTACCTTTTGGTATTCAAATCTTTTAGTTAATTAAATGATTTAAGAGCTCTGCATTAAGAGAAATTATTTTAATTGGTTTGTTTCATGATGTTTCTTGTTCTTATTTGTTGTAGCTTAAAACAGAATTTGACAAATTGTTTGAAGATTTAAAAGAAGATGATAAAACTCATGAAATGGAACCAGCTGAGGTATTGAGCCAATATTTTCTACTTATTTATTTATGTATTTATTTATTTATTTAACTTTAAAAAATACTTTATTTAGAAAGGGAGAGAGCATGGTTATGTGAGATAGAGGGAAGGGGCAGAGGGAGACAGAGAATCTCAAGCAGACTCTGAGTGTGGAGCCTGATGTGGGACTCAATCCCATGACACCAAGATCATGACCTGAGTCAAAATCAAGAGTCAGACACTCAACCCTCTCAGATCAGTCTACAAATACATCAGGTTTTTTTTGTCTCTACCTATCTCTGTTAACCTTTTTGTCTTGTAATTGTAGTTATCATATTTTACCTGCTCGTTATTAGTAGGGCTTGAGCCTTTGTCTGGTGTGTAAACCCCAGGTTACCTCTCTAACTTTTTTGATTTGGCCTGATTTCTTCTGGGCCACTCAGGCAGCCCCCAATATTTTTTATTTAGAACTATTTGGAATTTTAAAATACACTGTTAATCTGTGTAGTTTTTAGCACAAGGTCAAGTGTTTTCCAGAACCTGCATGGAGAAAAAGAGAAGATTGGTTTTATTTCTATTTAAGACCTTCCTTTTATTTATAGGCTGTTGAAACACCATTGCTGCCACATCAAAAACAAGCTCTAGCTTGGATGGTTTCACGGGAAAACAGTAAAGACCTTCCGCCATTTTGGGAACAGCGAAATGACTTATACTATAACACAATAACAAATTTTTCTGAGAAGGACCGACCAGAAAATGTCCATGGAGGAATTTTAGCTGATGATATGGGTTTGGTAATTATTTTTTTTCTCTTGAGTTAATAAAATTTTATTTTGTAATTAAGATTTTATATAAGGTAATTTTGAAGTAATTTTGAAGTAGATAGGAATATGTTGGTGCCAGTGTGGGACTAGATTTCACTTTCAGTATAGAATAATTTTCTCTATGTCTTTAACTTAAAACGAGGCTATATTTTTTTGTTTGGTTTATTTTGTTAAGGTACAATTAATACAATATTGTATTACAATACAGTATTCATACAATAATGTATGAATGTATTTTCAATTTTCTTTGGAAATTTGAGGTAGCTTATCTTTCATGGATCTTTACAAAAGGGAGGGAAAGACAACAATGTTATATGGAATTGTTTGTATTCTGTCACAGTATTATGATATACAGAGTATTAAATATATATTTGTGATTCCTTACACCAGCAGTTTTAATACTTTTTGGTCTCAATAACCATTACATTCTTAAAAATTTTTGACAGTCCCAAAGGGCTTTTTGTATTTGTGGATTATATCAATATTTATAGTATTAAATATTAAAGTAAAAATTTTGAAGTTAGTAGTTTAAAAACAAACTCATTACTTATTAACATACATAGCATATTTTTAAATGAAAAGGGACTATTCCAAAACAAAAATAATTTTGATAAGACTGGCATTGTTTTACATTTTTACAAATCTCTTCAGTGTTTGGCCCAAGAGATGAATTCTGAGTCCTCATAACTGCTTTTTCATTCATTCTGTTGATAAGGTGTTTTGATACAGGTACATAAGAATTAGTTCTCACACAGATATGTAGTTCGGAAACATAAAGAGTATCTTAATAGACTTTTTAGATAAGTGTGTAATTCTTTGATACAACAAAATTAAGCAAGTATTAGTTTATTAAAGGATAACAGTTACAACATGGAACTTAAAAATGGTATGAGTGATCTTTTTGTACTCTCGCATTAAAATCCATTGGTGTAGCTTGCACATTGAATGAATATTGCGCTTATGCATAATTTTATAACATCAGGCATTGCTTATTTGGAAAATACTGGTTCATTGAGTTACACAGATCTGCCAGATGTTGATACATTTCATTGTATAGTATCAAAAGTTTATATTCTTTGATAGTACTGCTAATCTTATTAGAAAGGCCTGTGGTGTCAGAGACGGTTTTAACCCACTGAGCCACCCAGGCACCCCCAGATACAAGTTTTCCAACATTTTAATTTTTGCTTGAAGGTTCAGATTTTATCACTTAAAACAAATCTGTCAATTATTTTCCCTTGAAGATAGCTGTACTTCGTTAATTTTTCAAAAACGTCTGCCACTCAGTCATGAATAACTGATTGTTGGTCATTCTTTTAAGTAAAAATAGTGATGCATGGTGCTAGTTGAGCTTATAACCTCAGTCTCACAAGTCATTTTTCTCTAGATAGCCCTCATATTTTGGTGTGGAACAAGAGTATTTTGATGTGCTCTTCCCATCTTGTTATACTTAGAATATTTACATGTATACTTGAGGTAAAATTTAATAAAAGTCATGTGTACTGCTTCATCAAGAATATTCTCATAGAATATTCTTATAACTAGAATTTTTTTTTTTTGTAATATGTGAGTATGTGGCAGCCAAGAATACAATGACCACTAGTATGATGTAGTGCCAGCTGCTTTGTTTTCATGCTAAGGCACCAGCGATTTTGTCCATAATTCCCTTTTGTGGCATTACTATAGATAGCAACACAAATAAGGTCTTAGCAGTATTATGAAAATAGATTTGTACATGCTGCTGAGAGGGTCCTGGGAAACTCTAGGACCTGTGGGCTACACTTAGAAAACTGCTGCTTTAACTGTTTTAAAATTGCCAAAGAGTTATTTCTGTATTGCTAATTATAAACTGAGCTATGGAAAGTAATGAAAAGTCACATGCTTCTATTTAAGAAAAATGCAGAATATGTCATTTATGCTTTGTTGATAAGTTAAAGCTTTTGAGTCTTAACGGTGATCTTTAAATAAAATTTAATAAAATTATCTCATGTGCATACTGGAATTACTAATCATTTAATTAGCTCTGAACTACATGGCAAGCAAAGTTGTAGTTTCATGATAAAGTTATTAGTTCAGGGTTAAACATCTTATAATAGCAGTCTTTCAGTAGAATGACATTTCTCAGGGATGCTTATAGTATTTTATAGAGTAAACCATTTAATAATTCTTAGTAATACAGTGTGGGAAAACATTTCTTAATCAATAAAGTACCTTTTATTAATACATAGATTATTTAATACAATAGTATGCTTCTGTGGCCTTGAATGCTATATGATTTTGCCCACTTGATTTTAAAATTGGTTTTGTAATATTCTCTGGTTAACTAGGTTTCAGAATCTGACCATTTGTCTTTTAAAAACATTTTTAAAGGGCAAAACGCTGACAGCCATTGCAGTTATTCTTACCAACTTCCATGATGGCAAACCTCTTCCTATTGAAAGAATTAAAAAAAGTCAGCTGAAGAAGGTAAAGTATGAGTGTGTTTTCTCCGAAGTCCCTGGTTCATTTTAATTTTGTCATTAAAAAATAATTTGCCAAAAAATTGATAATATCCAGTGTTTTTAGAAAAATGATGAATGGCCTCTCTTATGTGTTGCTGTAAGAGTGAAAGTTGGGTACTATGTTCTTGAGGGTAATTGGGTAATATATATCAAGAACCGTAAAAGTGTTTATAATCTGTGACTCACTAGTGCCATTTCAGAGAAATTATTTAAAGAGGTTATCAGAGGGGTGCTTGGGTGGCTTTGTCAGTTAAGCATCTGACTCTTGATTTTAGCCCAAGTCTTGACATCAGGGTTGTGAGTACAAGCCCTGTGTTGGGCTCCACACTGGGCATGGAGCCTACTTAAAAAAGTAAATTTGTTTAAAAAAATAAGTAAGTAAATCATCGGAAATCCATTTTTTTCCAGAGATAAAAGTACACACTTTTTCCCCTATGCATTATTTAAAGGCAGAAAAGAAACTCCTCTCAGTAAGTTATATTATTATATAGCCTTAAAATTTAATATTTTGCAACTATAAAATCCTATTTTTGAAGAACACTTATTTTTATATTTCTTAGTTAAAAGAAAAAAAGAGGCCAGGGACACATTTGTGAATAGAGTTGAGTCTCATTTTATTTTATTTATTTTTTATTTGTTTTTAATATTTCATTTATTCGAGAGAGAGCGAGTCAGCATGCACGAGTTGGGGAAGGAGCAGAGGGAGAGGGAGGAGCAGACTCCTGGCTGAGCAGGGAACCCGATGCAGGACTCAATCCCAGGATTCTGGGATCATGATTTGAGCTGAAGGCAGACACTTAACTGACTGACCTACCCAGGTGCCCTGGGTCTCATTTTAGAAAGGTGTATTTATGTATGTATGAGTCTAAATGTAGTCATACATAGTGACAGTCTTGTCCTTGTGATGATAACAAGGGTGACTTTTCTTGATAATTTATATATATTTTTACATATTGCATATAAACATACTTCTCAGTTTCTAAGAATAAAAAATGAATTAGTTTAATGGAAAAAATAAATGTTATTAGAATGAAACAGTTATTTTCCATTTTCAGCTTAAAATTCAAAGAACTTAAAGTAGGGAATAACAGCAAAAGGCATATACAAAATACTTCTTTTTTTAAATTTTTTTTACATGTTTTGACTAAATATTTGACTTTTTTTTTAAACTACTGCTCTTCTAATTTTTTAGTTTTCAAAGAGACTGTGTATCAGTTTCCTGCCACTGTTTATTCAGAGTCTGTATTATTAATTTCTGCACCTTGGTTGCATTTCCTACTTTGTACTTTTGTTGGAGTTTAACTCTGTTGTCAAATATCTGGGATTCAGTTCCTTACCGTGAGTAGTTTTGATACCTTATACCCTGTTTTTCTTACATTTTGTTATTAAAACAGAACACCACCACGCAAGACAACTTTCAGCTTCAGTAGCAATTATTAGTTTAAGAAATTATCTATTATCAGTAAGGCCTCCCCCCAGCCCCCAAAATCAGCCATGCATTTAAGGTGTTACGTAGCAGGAAGGTGTTAGTGTTTCTACTTTGTCAAATTTATTGAAATTGAGGCTGAAAGTGTTATTTCCAGCTAGGAATTTATTGCAACAAAATATTACAAAATATTACAAAAATATTACACAGTTTTAAATAGATTTAGCTAGTCCAAGCTTATAGAGTGAAATGTCATTGATTTAAGCTCCATTAGTTTGGAGTGTAATATGACTTGATAGGTTTGGACGTTGTAGAAGACTTAATTTTGAACTCTGTGTAGAAAAAACTTGCTGAGCAAAATCATTTCATATAAAAGAATAATAATGAGTGGCTCAGTGGGTTTAGCTTCTGCCTTCAGCTCATGTCATGATCTCAGGGTCCTGGGATCGAGCCCTGCATCTGGCTCTCTGCTGAGCAGGGAGCCTGCTTCCCCCCTCTTTCTGCCTGCCTCTCTGCCTACCTGTGATCTGTCGCTCTCTGTCAAATAAATAAATCAAATCTTTTTTTTTTTTGAAGATTTGATTTATTTATTTGACAGAGACACAGCGAAAGAGGGAACACAAGCAGAGGGAATAGGAGAGGGAGAAGCAGGCTTCCTGCTGAGTGGGGAGCCCGCTGTGGGGCTCGATTACAAGACCCTAGGATCATGACCTGAGCCAAAGGCAGACACTTAATGACTGAGCCACCTAGGCGCCCCTAAATAAATAAAATCTTTAAAAAAAAAAAAAAAGTAATGCGCATCCTTTATTTGTGGATAAACTGTTAGGTTCTTTTTTGCATTTGTTTAATAAATGGTTGAACTAATTATTGAAGAGGCGTACATAGAACATTTGATGAA
This sequence comes from Martes martes, assembly GCF_963455335.1. Taxonomy (NCBI): domain Eukaryota; kingdom Metazoa; phylum Chordata; class Mammalia; order Carnivora; family Mustelidae; genus Martes; species Martes martes. Next base: position 74,021,853 of record NC_137888.1, on the reverse strand, counting down.
AAGCAATTTTAGTATCAGTTTCTTATACCGGGTATTGTATATTAAGTGATGAATCGCTTCAGTTCTACATCTGAAACTAATATTATACTGTTAACTAACTGGAATTTAAATGAAAACTTGGAGAAAAAAATAAGATGATTTATCGAGCTTGTGAAAAAAAAAAAGGAAAGAAAGGTGTAATACTGTTATGATAAAAATGGCAATTTCGGACTGCAGTGTGTTAATTTTATAACGCCTATGCAGTCTTAATGTAAATATTTGACATTGATTAAAATAAAATATCCTCAGCTCTGAAAAAATACAAATAAAAATTACTTAAAATAACTATTTAACATGATTTCTAGATATGTTATATTTAAAATTTTCAGCTTATTTAGACTCATACCATTAGAAGGGGATCTTTTCATCTATATTTTTAGTAAAACTTGTAGGATTTTAGAAGATGTTTCAAATTGTATTTTTTTAATACTAAAATTATCCTTTCTTACCCCAATCTCAGCAAAAATTACTTTGTACTCCTGCCCCCCAGTCCTAATCTCTACTTGATATGACTTAATCACCTGCCTTTCTTTCTTAATGGGAAGAATTAAATTCACCCCAATTGGCATTTGTCATTTGTACCTACAGAATGAAGTTAAGAATTAAAGATTAGAGGAACCCTACCCTTTTAGACTCATTTAAAAATATTTTTACAAAGAACTGTAAATTTTTACTTCTACAGAAGTTTTGGTATTCATGTATTCTATATGTATGCTGATATATTTTGAAACGAAGGGATATATATGAAGGGAAAAAGAAAAAGTCAGGTTTGACAAGAAAATCCCTAATAGAGTATGATAGGAGGTACTCTGAAACCTGTACTCTTGTGTCTACCCATCTTGGCAATTCTGGAGAACAAGGATGGCAGTGGCAGCCTCATTAAAGATAAGTTATTTACTGAGTAGGGACTCTTGGTTAAAAGTTAGTAGTCTGAGAATTCCTTTTAATTCTAAAGTAAATTTCCATTTCATGTTTAATGTTTCTTATAGTAATTATATGCCATTTATAATTGAGTTTTGCTATTTGTATTCCTTTTGAACAGATAAAGACCAAATAGTTTTCTCTTTTGAGATACCTGTGAAAACATTTTTAATCTATTTGTTTATTTTTCCTCTTCACTTAATGCACCTCCCTGCATTGCTCCAGAATGGAGTACCAATCTAAGTAATCTTTAATATGTAAAGTAAAGCAATATAAAGGATGCATTTTAAGTTTATTTAAAACTGACAGCAGTGCTATGTAAGAAATATGCCTTTTCATCCAGGAGTGTAATGTTAACGATCAATCTATGAAACTTGGAGGAAACAATACCAGTGAAAAGGCAGATGGACTAATCAAAGGTAAAGTTCACTTTTGAACATGATCCTATATTTACATTTTTCCAGTCTGATGATGTAATTTGAGCTCTGGCTTTGTAATATGTAAAAATGTTAGGATCTCTTCTAAGAATCTCATGAGAACTGGTCGTTTGGAAGAATTTCATCAAGGAGGTCATGAGGGAATTGGGTGGTTGTACACCAGTTAGAGAAGCTGAGGAGAACATTTTAGTTGAGAAGAAATTACATGAAAGGGCAGTAAAAACAAAACAATAGGAACATAAAGCATATTTTGTTCTGAGACCTCAGAGTAATTTATGGTAATTGTAATGTACATGGACAATAGCAGATAAGGGTAGAAAGATAGGTAAGAGCCAAATTGTGAAGTGAGGAGAAATGAAAAGAGATCTCTGGATTTAGCAGTTACATAGCTGATTTAAAAATGACCTTCACAAAATTAATCTTTGAAGACTGGTTAGAGTAGAGCAAAACCAAAAACATTTTAAGGTCAGTAGGTGAAGACTTGGAAATAACAGTTGTTATGTATTATGTATTTTGCTAAGTTTGAAATAGAAATGGAAAAATAGTTGGAGATGAAGGCATAATTGAAAGAAGTCCATGGATAGGAAGAGATTTTGGGTACCATGTAGAGAATTTGTAGGCCTCTGTGGGGGCAGTGAGATCAAGAGAATAGATAGGTGAGTTAATGTTAGAAGGAAAGGAAGTAAGGTTGATGGAAAATATAGATAATTGAGGGAATAAAAGGTAGGAAAATTAGGGGTTTATAGAAGATAGCATTCGATTTTCTTTGTGAAGTAGATCATCATCTGGGAGTCAGAGGAGTTGAGAATCTAAGCACAGGTTCCAGTATGGTGTAGACCTTTGTGGTGAGTGGGTAGAGAGAGGAGCTGGCTGATTGAAAGAACAAGAATGAAGATATTTAAAAAGTTGAACTATTGATTTGGAAAACTGAGGTTTTAAGGATACTGCTAGTAGTCAAGACAATTTACTAATACTCTGTATATTTGTCCTTTTCTTTGAAATGAAAGGATCTAGATGTAGTGGAGAACCCAGTATTTCAGATGTCAAGGGAAAGAATAAATATCCCAAGTCAGAATTGTCTAGCTCCCGCCCCAAAAGGTAAACTTCGCTATGGTTTGATTGTGTGTAATGTTTGTTTAAACTCTTTCTCCATTTTCTTAGATATAGGAGAGAAATATGACCATTTATCTCAGTTATATAGTTCTTTCAAATTCATTGTTACTTGAAACTTCCAAAATCACTGACTTAGGCAGGTAGGTGTTCTCATTTTATAGGTGAAGAAAAGTAATACTAATCTATGAAATAAGTGAATTAGTAGTTTTTAATAATTACTTACCTTTCTACCACCTTTTTTCTATTTCTTTCACATAGGAACTAAGATCTAGCTCCTAAGTTTTTTTGTTGTTGTTGATTTTAGAAGAGTTTTCTTTGTATTTTGAGGGAATGAAAACAGACAGCTATTAGATGATTTGATAGAAGCGCTCTTTGCTCATCGCAGTTGTCATTTCACCTTTAGAAATAAGACGTGATGAGGTTTTTTATGGAGAGTGTTATATTAACGTAAACTAGAGGGAGAATTTGAATAAAATACATAATGCTCCTCTGATCTTAACTTGAATCTGTTAACTTTATAAATTTCATTTACCCTCAGAAGTAGGTCTACATACTTGGCTTTTTGTATATTGTCTGCCATAATATCTGTAGGTGGGATCACAAAACTGAGTCTGTATTAGCTAGTCCAGTAAGGATCTCAAAACTGGGGCTTTGTTAATTGTTTTCTGTCATTAATACCTGTCTAAACTGAGCACAAAACCAGTACTCCTCAGTTTCTCGTATAGATCTAAAATCTTACAACTCTGAACTGACCATGAGCATGAGAACAGAACTGTTAGATTCATCAAATAAGACATAAAGGACATGGAAATAGTAATGAGGCCGTGGAGGAAAAAGTAATAACTACCACACATAGGATAGTTAATAGGTGTACATTTACTGTGCAACAGGCACTGTTTTAGGGACATTGCATATAGTAACACATCTTATGAAGTGAATTGTATTTTTATTTCTGTTTTGCAAATGAGGAAACAGGCATAGAAGAATATTAAGTGACTTCCTTAAAGTCACATAGCAAATAAGTAGGGAAATAGAAATTTGTATCTAGACAGTCTGACTCCAAAGTCCATTATTTTTAGGTGCTTAACCACTGTAATGTACTGTTTCTACACAAAATACATAAAATTTTTCATTGTAAGAGAATTGCATTTTTGCATCTTAGCTACTCATTTCATTATATTAGAAGTATTTTCTTTGACAAGAGTTACTTTTTAGTTCTAGTTTTATATAGATGTTTTGTTTTATTTGAATTGCCAAATATTAAGCTCACTATTAAAAATGAGTATTATTTTTAGGATGGTTGACTTTCAAATTTAATAATAGTGGTACTGTATTTTGTATAGTAAATGCATCTGCATGTAAAAGCAAAATGCTTTTAGCAAATTTTACATTCACTTGTCAAATTTTCCTTGAAATTTTTTCAGAAGACAAACAGGCAACACAGAAGCATTTGTACTGCATGTATTAAACTGATGTTTTCATATCCCATTTTGTTTTGGTTTGAAAAAATTTGTTTATACTTCTATTTTAGAAGAAAAACTGCTATCCAGCACACTGAAAGCAGTGATTCAGAGGAAAATGAAATAAGTGAATTGCCACAGAAAATGAAAGGTAGTATGAAATGGATTTGATTTGATAATGTGTCTTACATTCTAATTTCCTAGTGTGACTGTTTTTGTATTTCATTTTGTTGTAGGGAAACTGAAAAATCCACAGTCTGAGACTAAAAGAGTAAAAGGTATGTATATAAATCTCAGTATCCATAATCTACACTTAAGGATTACTTAAAGTAAAACTCCGTAGGTTTATATTTCTCCAGCTTGGATTCTTTGGTAATAGGTCTTACACTTGATTGCCGTTTACACTTATCAAGGGTGGTAAATGAGGAAAATTGAAAGATTAATTTCAAATTAAAATCTAGAGAAATATTTAAACTAACTTTAAACAAAGTAATTTTTACTACTTATAAAATGACTCCACTAAAACCTTATGTGAATAAATTATAATTATAAAAGTTGGGTGGGAGCTCCTTCTTAGTGTTAGTACTGTTCACTTTGTCATATAGATGTAAAAATAACCAGTGAGTGTCATTACTTTTTCCTATACCTTTAAAACATAACTCTTTCTTTTCTTGTAAACTAGATCATACTGTATTACTAATTAGTTGAGAAATTATATTTGGAAAATTACTCATTACCAACAGCTGATAATATGAAAATTTGGCAGCCTCATCGTTAGAAGTCAAACATCCATTTCCTTGAAAATATTCTTCCACCTGGAAGCTGAATCTCACTTTGTATATGGTTGCTCCTGCTTTCACATCTCTTCCTCAAGAGAAGTAACACTTTATGACACTTTATGACAAGTGACTACATTCCTTTGTTGAGCAGTTTTGGTCACCAGATATTTTGGGTTTTTTTGGATGATATACACTCGTAAGATTTGGAGTATGAAACTGTTATTTTTATTTTCTATCTTCAGGAGGTACCTGTACCTCAGCATAGGAGAGAATAAGTTTCCAAATATCTTAATGATTCTGTGGTTTTATTTCAGCAGGATCTTCTAAGGTTAAAGAAGATACAGAGTTTGCATGTGCACTTACTTCATCTACCCCTACAACAAAAAGGAGAATGTTGAAAAAGGGTCAGTAAATTTCATGGTTTTTTAGCTTTTGTTTTTCAACGTAAAAATTTTTAAAAATATATTTTATTTATTTATTTGACAGAGGGAGAGAGAGAGATCACAAGTAGTCAGAGAAGCAGGCAGAGAGAGAGGAGGAAGCAGGCTCCCTGCTGTGCAAAGAGCCCCATGCGGAGCTCGATCCCAGGACCCTGAGATCATGACTTGAGCCAAAGGCAGAGGCTTAACCCACTGAGCCACCCAGGTGCCCTCAACATAAAAATTTTTTAATGACAACAGTTAAGAGAACATGTACAAGAAGTTTAGAAAGTAGAGAATAGAAAAAGATAATTCCATTTTTCCTGGAAGTGCATGTTTGTGTTCTCCTAGTACCTTTTCTTATTCTATTTATTTTAGTTAGGTAAAAAATAGATGGAAAGAGGTCCTTAACTCATCTGAGTAACAGAAATGTTTTCTTCTAGTGAAGGCCCAGAGCAATTGATGGCTCTTTAAAACCCAATTTATTTGAATTTATTTAAATTATAATAAAGATTCAGTTCTTGGTAGAGTAGAATTTGTTTTTCATTTATGAATGTTAGTCATCTTTATTATAATTTTATATTCTGTAGTTCAGAGGAAAACATTGTATAAGAATCTAAATATTTGAGAAGGAAAGAGTTTGAACCCTAAGGTTAAGGAAATCTGGGTCTAGTTATTGTATCTCTGTAACTTAGTCTCCTATATCTTACATGTTGGGGATATACCATGCAGAAGTCTATTTTCATGGAGTTTATGTCTAATGATGGGAAAACATAAACAAGAGAACACATAATTTTAAATAATGGGAATTGTGAATAAAATAAAGGAGGGTAGTGAAATAATGATTGATGAAAGGGTCCTGTTTAAGGAGATGATATTTGACCCAACACAGAATGATGAAAAAAGAGCTAACTTTTGGTCCGAGAATCAATTAATTGAATTGAAAATATAGGCATTTCAGATAGAATACTCTTGACCCTAATTTTAGAAATTTTAAGAAACATGGAATTCTTTTTTTGAGGTAAAATTAGAATTCAGATAGAATTAAGTTCATCTCAAAAAGTTCTTTCTTGCAGGCTCATAACATAACTTCTACTATACTAGAAGAGAAAAACTTTAAAGTCATAGCTGTGGAAAAAAAAAAGTAACCACAATTCTGAAAGAAAAACGGAATAGAAACAAAAATCAGTGAGTGGAGACAGAAATGATAGTGGTTTCTTAAATAAGACACAAAAAGTCATAAAAAATTGATAAAATTCTCCTACATTTTAAATTATTATGCATCAAAGTGTAACATAAACAAGGTGAAAAATGATAAGACTGAAGAAGATATTTCTGGTTAAGTGTAACTTAAACAGAGGATTAGTATCTAGAATGTGTAAAAGAAACCTCTGCCAATCAATTGGAAAAAGACAGTCCAGTAGGGGAATAGCCACTAAGAATACAAATGCACATTCTAAGGAAAGAAAACGTAAAGAACCAATAAAAGTAGGGAAAGCTGTGCAGATAGAGTCAGTCACTGTAAAAATCAAACTAAAGGAACAGAGAGATACCATTTCACCCATTACATTTACAAACATTTAAAAACCTCACAGTGCCATGTATAGGCAAGATTGGACAGCAACAGGAACTCTTATGCACTGTGGATGGGAGTATAAATTACTATGGAGAGCAGTTAGGCCAGATATAATGAAGATAGATGTATCATCTAGATATGTAGAAGGACACATGAAAAAGTAGTTTTCACTGCTGTGTTGTTTTAGAAAAATATTGGAAGTAATGTAATACCGTCCAGTAGGGGAATGGAAAATAAAATCATAGTGTGTCCTTTCATAGGCTGCCTAAGTATTCTTGCAACATGGCAGCTGGTTTCCTCCAAAGGGAGTGGGCAGAGAGAGAGAGGAAGAGAGCACCCAAGACAGAAACTGCATTCTTTATAACTTAATCTCAGAAGTGGTGTACCACCACTTTTGCTGTATCCTGTTTGTCACTCTAGTAGAGTGTGGGAGGAAGTTACATGAGGTTGTGACTGTACAGATTCCAAAAACTGCATAAAACAAATGCTATCTTAATAACTATGAATAATGTAAATACATATCAGGAGATACTCCAAACTTTTTCCTTGTATCTCCTCTCAATCATAACTCTCTACCTCCTCTTACAAGTAATCACTGTCTGGATTTTAGTTGTTTAAAGGGACAAGGTAAAAAATAATAAATTGACAAGGTAAAATCTAGTTCCTGTTACGTCATCATGGATGGAAACAGTAGTCTATCTACTTCATTTTAGTTCTTCTCTTTTCTCTTTTCATGAAGGCATATATTGTCATCTCTTTATTGACTTCATATATATGAGAATAAAACTAAAGACTGTTTCAACTGATTCATTCTTTTCAGGAGCATCTGCAGTGGAGGGTTCAAAGAAAACTGATGTTGAAGAGAGATCAAGAACAACACTGATCATCTGCCCACTTTCTGTGTTAAGCAACTGGATTGTAAGTCTTCACAGCCTTTTAAAAATATGACATAATTTATATTTTAGTCTTGTATAGTAAAAAGTATTCTGTTAGAGTCATTCATTGGGAAAGATAACCTTGGTCAGCACGTTAAGATAATTGTTAGGTGAATTAGGGTTTTATTTGCTGAATAAAAGTAATTATTTGAAGATTTATAGTAGAGAAGGAAACATCTTTAATTATTATCTTAAGATTAGGTTTGTACTTCTTCCTCTGCCATTTCTGTCCCACAAGGTAGGAAAGATACATAATTTAAGATTGCTATATTTACAAATTATTGAAAACTCTTTTCTAAGAACTACACTAACTTCTGTGTATAACAACTTGTAGCATTTACTAAGCTCAGTTTTTCCCTAAGCTCTTTTAATTGATTTTCTCATTTAGTCCTCACAACCATTATTCTCACTTTCCTGGTGTTCAAATTGAAACACACAGAAATTAAGTAATTTGCTTAAGATCATCCAGCTAATAAATGATGGAGTTAGGATATAGTCTCCAACATACTGATTCTAGAGCCTGTGCTTTTAAGGCTACCCACCGGAAAACTTTTTTTCCTTCCAGATTGCTTTTCTATTCTGAAATATTACATTGGAATGGAACCTCTTGATGTATTATTTATAAGGAGCAGCTTGGTTAGGTTTCCTTTCCAGTCTGAGCTTTAAGCTGCATGTTAAAATGAAATAATGGCTCTATTAGAAGTATTGTGAACAGAAAGACCGCTGGACGTGAACTTCTATTCTTGCCACTTCTATTATTGCATCTCTCCTGACCTTTCCTCCTCTAATCTCAGAGGTGGAAGAGGTCCTAGTCTTTTTAAGATCATTACCTTAGGTCTGTACATTGGATTCCATCTCTTCCCACCTTTGCATTTTATCTGTTATTTTTTCTTGTCTGGTTAGTCTTTTCCCACTGGCTTTTTCATGAAACATACTTGGATCTTTTTTATTTTTTTGTTTATTTTTTATATTTATTTATTTATTCATTCATTCATTCATTCCATTCATTCATTCATTCACTCATTGAGGGAATACAAGCAGGGGGAGTGAGAGAAGGAGAAACATGCTTCCTGCCAAGCAGTGAGCCCGATACGGGGCTTGATCCCAGGACCCTGGAATCATGACCTGAACCAGAAGCAGATGCTTAATGACTGAGCCACCCAGGCGCCCCAGGATCTTTTTTATTTTTAAATACTTCCTCTTAATTATGTCTCACTTTTAAGTTGCTACTCTTACCCTTTCCTTTGCTGTCCTATCTTTTAGGGTTTAATTTCCACTTTGTGCTTTTACTTACTATTTAACTTGTAATCTGGCTTCTGCCACTTTTTCTCTAAATTGCTTTGGAAAAGATTAGTAGTTATTTTCTAAGTGTCAGATTCTATGTTTCTTTCTTCTTGACTCTTACGTACTCTTGTCTTGTTCTTTTTAAGTTTTTGGTGTATTTTTTTTTTAATTAACCTCTGATTAGTGTGTCATTTTTCCTCTTAGGACGAGAGTGAGGTTTAGTTCTTTCTTGCTCTTTTTGGTCTTTTTTTTTTATTCCAACAGAAGTATTCTCTTAAGAAATGTAGTGCATTTTGGGAAGGCCAATACTTAGGTACTAGAATGACAGTTTGAGGGTGAGGTTGCAAGTATTAATGGGGATATAAACAGTAGAACTGTGGGCTTGGTTTGGGATATGTATTTTAAAAATGGGTCATTATTATTTTGTTATAATTTTGTATGTGGAAAACAAAATTTTAGATAATAGAAGCTTCAAAAGGAAACTCCTTGGCAAAGTCTTGCCTAAATGAGATTATAGAAAAAACTGATTTTTAAGGATGAGGGATGGTTGGGCTTGTATGGATTTTTGGTCAAGAATTAGAATTTTGTGGGGTGCCTGGATGGCTCAGTTGGTTGAGCGTCTGCCTTGGGCTCAGGTCATGATCCTGGAGTCCCAGACCGGGCCCTGAGTCAGGCTCCCTGCTCAGCCAGGGAGTCTGCTTCTCCTTCTGTCCCTCCCCCTGCTCATGTGCGCATACACACACTTTCTCTTTCTCTTATTTATTTATAAATAAAGAAATAAAATCTTTTTTAAAAATTAGAATTTTGCAATCTTTCAATAAGCTACTCTCTTCCTAGCCTCCAAATAAATGTCATAACACCCTAGTGAGCTGGCTAGAACTACCTTATCATCCTTTTTTTGTCTTTAGATAGGGGAGAGTCCATTTAAAGGTGTAAGATACCAATCCCACTTCTAGCACATACTTGTTCTAGATATTTGGACCCGTTATCTTCCCAAGAGAAAGTGAAGTAACACATATTTTATTCACACACACACACATACACACACTGAAGAACAGTGACAAGAAACTCAAAACTATCATTCTTTTTCTCTAGAAAGTTAATTTTTTTCTGTTTCACGTCTAATCCTGCTACAGATTTGTTCTGTTTCATTTCAAGGCAGCCCATTGACTCAGTTTTCTCATATTGAATTATTTCTCTTTTTCACCAGATTTCTTAATAAAATTCTGTAAGTTTTCACGTTTACTCTTTCATCTTTTATCCTCTTTCTTAGTATTTTTGCCTTTACTATTTCAGTTATCATTCTCTCTTCAGCCCCCCCTAATAGTCTGGTTTTTTGCTCCCACCCTCTGTAAACTGTGAAGGCCTTCAGGGACCTCATTGTTACCATGTCCAGTGAGTTCCCTTTTTCTTTTCCTTTGCTCTTTTATTTTCCTTTTTGTAGCATTTTGTTAATGTCTTATTTTATAAGCCATCTTTAAACCTTTGTGTAAAGAAGGGAATGAACATAAATTACAAGTTAAAAAATCAACACTGTATTCCATCTTGAAACTTTGCTATTTCCCCCCTCCCCCACCCAATTTTGTTGCTTCCCCAATTTTCTGACCACTGTTTTTCTTCCATGGTTTCTATTTAGTCTGCCTTCTTCTCCCCACCCCCACCTTAAAGCATGGTATGTTTTTTGAAACAGGAAAATTTTTAATGAGATCTGCATTTACTTAACAAGATTCAAGAATTTCAAAAGTCTGCCACATTTGCTTTATTTTTATTTTTTTATTTGCTGGAATATTTTAAAGTACCCCAATAAAAACAGGCGCACTATTTAAATACTGCCATCCTGTAGGTTCTGCCCTAACTTCCTTTTCTCATTATGTATGTTCTTAGAAAATCTTACTCATTCCTGTAGCTTCATGTACTGTCTGCTGATAACTTTGTTAAGTCCATCTCTCCATTGTATTACAGACCAGTATTTTACTTTTCCTAGTAGGGGCACCTGGGTGACTCAGTCTGTTGTGTCCAGTTCTGGATTTTGTTCAGGTCATGATCTCTGGGGGTCCTGGGATTCAGCCATATCAGCTCCATAGTTGGCGGAGAGCCTGCTTGGGATTTATTCTCTCTTTTTCTCTTTCCCCCTCCCTCTCTTCCGCTCTGCCTATCCCCCCACTTGCACATTCTCTCTGTCTCAAATAAATACATCTTTATAAGAAAATAAGTAAATAAATATTTCTAACATACATATCCAGTCATTCTATAGTGTCCAGAAATTTTAAATGTCTAAAATAATAATACTATTTCTTTCTCATTTTTAGATTTTATTTATTTGAGAGCATGAAAGCACAAGCTAGGGGAGGGGCAGACGGAGAGGGAGAGAGAGAATCTCAAGCAGATTCCTTAATGAGCACAAACCCCCAACATGGGGCTTGGTTCTAGGACCCCAAGATCATGACCTAAGCCAGCCAAAGTCAAACGTTTAACTGACCGAGCCACCCAGGTGCCCCATTTTTTTCTCATTTTTATACCCACTTTCCCCTTCTTTTTTAAAACTTCTTTATATCTTTATCATATAGCTTCTAGGCACTCACTTGAAGTATGAGAGGCTTCTTTGTCTCCCTCACCTCTTTTTTTAATATCCCATATTTAATTAGTCCTCAAGTCCCATTAGTCCCTTTTTCTTGGTTATCTTTTATACCTGTCCTTCTCATTCTTTGCTTACTTCTGGTACATCAGGGCTTTATTTATCATCTTTCATATGATAGGTTCTCAGTTTTATTTTTCTGATATTCTTTTTTTTTTTTTTTTTTTGTAAAGATTTTGTTTATGTATTTGAGAGAGAGAACAAACACAGAAGCAGTGGGAGGGGAGGGGCAGAGGGAGAAGCAGATTCCTCGCTGAGCAGGGAGCCTAATGCAGGGTTCGATCCCAGGACCCCCAGGATCATGACCTGAGGCTGACAGCAGACGCATAACTGACTGAGCCACGTAGGCGCCCCTCTCTGGTATCCTTTTTTCTTTTTTTCCAATCTAACCATGATTTTTTTTTTTCCCTGCTCAGAATCTCTCAGATTTGAGAGAAAAAGTCAAGTGTTTTAAACAGATCATGTCCTCAGAGAGGGCTGGGACCAGGTCTTATTTTTCTTTTTAGCTTTACTACCTTTCTGTTGATAACCTGGCAAATAGTAAGTCTGTGATAAATGAATGAAAGTGGATACTACCTTGAATCTCTGCCTACATTCTTGAAAATACTGCTTGTTCTTTTACAGTTTAATTTTGATTTTACAAACTTTACTAACTAGAAGCATTAAAGATCCGATCTGTTAAAATACTAAATTAAAAAAAATAATTACAGTTTTAAAGAAATTTGGTTATTTTTCCTCCTAAAAATGAAGTGGCTGCTCATTGGTAAGGCCAAGCAAAATTTATATAATGCATTATTTCTGCATGTATATCCATTTTCCTGACAAGATAATAATTAGTATTGTTACTATTGTTATTTTAGCTTATATTGTAGGAAACTTGATTTTATGTAATTTTAGTAGTTTGTGTACAGGACAGTAGTTTATCAAGCTTCTTTATTATTATTTATCTATTTATTATTCTAAATATTTCTAATTTTCTAGGACCAGTTTGGACAACATATAAAAGCAGATGTGCACTTGAATTTTTATGTTTATTATGGTCCTGATCGAATAAGAGACCCAGCCTTGCTTTCAAAACAGGATATTGTTTTGACTACATACAACATTTTAACTCATGACTACGGAGTAAGTATGCTGAAACTCATATTTCAGAAGTTGAATATAAGAAATATGCTTCAGGTTTCTAAAGTGTTCTAAAATTCAGACTTTAGGCTACCTAGGTTTTTTTTGTTTTGTTTTGTTTTTTTAAAGATTTTATTTATTTATTTGTCAGAGAGTGAGCACAGGCAGACAGAGTGGCAGGCAGAGGCAGAGGGAGAAGCAGGCTCCCCACTGAGCAAGGAGCCCGATGTGGGATTAATCCCAGGACGCTGGGATCATGACCTGAGCCGAAGGCAGCCACTTAACCAACTGAGCCACCCAGGTGTCCCTAGGCTACGTAGGTTTAAATGGTAGCCCTACTGTTTCCTAGCTGTGGTCCTTTGAGCAACATACTTCCCAGCCTTGGTGCTTCAGTTTTCTCATCTGTAAAATAGGAGTAAATAATACTTCATAAGCTTTTTGGCATTAAATAATTTATGTATATAGAACTTAAAGCACTATCTCCCACCTAGTAGGTGTTGATATTGAAGAATAATAATTTGTGTTTACCAAATTACATGAAGTACTATTTTACTTTCCTGTGTTTTTAATTCACACGAAACATTTATTTCAGACTAAAGGTGATAGTCCATTACATAGCATAAGGTGGCTAAGAGTGATCCTGGATGAAGGACATGCCATCCGAAATCCGAATGCTCAGCAGACAAAAGCTGTACTTGATTTAGAAGCAGAAAGAAGATGGGTATTAACAGGTAAAAAGGTTATGTTTTTTAAGAAAAATTAATTCTCAAATATGTATCATCAAGTAAATTTTCGTGAGGTAACTTTGTAAACTTCACATGTATATAAAGTTTGTCCATAATTAATCATGAAAGTCATTTAATAAAGTATTTTGACTTCTTTTTCACAGTTGCCTATGCTGTGGCAACATTTGAATTATAGTCGGTTTATGGAACAAATCACTAGACTTTTTTTTTTTTGAACTTTGGAAATTCATTAAACACTTAAATTCTCCAATGAGAATCTCGATTTCTCTGTTTCTTATCTTGAAGCCAGGCCTGTTTGCTACTTGTGACACCTCTACTGGGACATGGGGAAGACAGTGTAAACTCAGATTCATTTTTCCTTCTTGCTAGTACTGCTGATTTAAAAATCAAATCAACAGATGTTCTGGGATAAGGAGAAAGTTGAATTTACTGGACATATGGTCTTTTTCTTTGTTAGTATGGCAAGTGAGAGCTATAAATTACAGCAAAACTTTATTTTGAGTTTACGTACATATTTTGAGTTTACTATAATCCACTGTTAAAGTGGATTATAGTTACACCTTGATAGTGGGTGTGCTTGGTGCAGAATGCCCATTTTCAACTCTTGTTTCCTCTGATTGGGTGAGATGGATATTCTGAATGGATACACTATAGAGTTACAACAGTTTTCTGTTATTTTTAGGTACTCCGATTCAAAATTCTTTAAAGGACTTGTGGTCTCTTCTTTCCTTTTTAAAACTTAAACCGTTTCTTGATAGAGAGTGGTGGCATAGAACAATACAACGTCCTGTCACAATGGGAGATGAAGGAGGACTTAGGTAAGTAATCTCATGAAAACGGATTAATATTGGCAACAAATAACTAAGCAGCTTGAACCAATTGTCACTTTGATTATTATTTTAACTTCACTGCTGGCTTTCTTCCAAGAGCGTTTATAGCTTAATGTCTTTGGCTCTCAGAGCCTAGTGATTCTTGTTTGGGGATACAAGGATTTCTAACTACCACTAAAACATAAGCTTTCCCTTTCTTTGATTTTAGTCAAACAGAAAGGAAAGGCAGAGCTTTATAGTCTTTGTATGTTGCTGTTGCCCATGAAATCATCATTAATTGATTAAACAATGACAGGAAAAACTGTATGCTCTGAGGATCTAATGTGCATTAAATTTTCACAACTTATGTAGCTTTTATATAGTGGTAATTGAATGGTATGACATACACTGGCATTCATAAGAGTTTAAGAAAGAAAGTTGTTTCTCATGGAGACAGATAAATGAAATTTAGCTTGGTATGGTAGCCATTTCACAGGGTACTAGGCTAATATGTAGCTTAAGGTTTTTGCCTAGAGCAGTGGTTTTTAGAGTTTGGGATCCATTAGCAGGTCGTAAAATCATTATAAAGATGGCATCAAGCATTATAAAAGAAAATGAAATAGTAGAAGATTTAAAGAAATTTAAATCTTCACATGTAGTATTATTTTGTGAAAGGTTTCTGTTGTATGTGTATGTGTTTTTATATATATATTTGCTGGATGGAATAAAATGTGTTTCTTACTGTTATAGTGAAAAAGGTTCAACAGCCACCAACCTAGTTTACAGAACTGTCTGCTTGATTCTCAGAATCAACTATGTAAATTCTAATTTAAGAAATTGTATTTATATTTCAGTGTTAGGAAAAACCTTTCCTTAAAAACCTTTCTTTCCATAAAGAATTGATGTGCCTCCTTTTTTTCTGATGTTGAGAAGGGAGTGTAAAGGTTGTAGAACCTAGAAGGCATTTCTCCCTCTTCTGAACTGTCACATCATGTTTGAATTTTTTTTGGCATTTTTGTAAAAATTATTTTTGTACTTTGGTTTTTATATTACTGAAAAATCTTTTGAAGGTAAGATCTTCCCACTTATTTGTTTTATGATATTTAGAATAATGCCTTGTACTTTGTGTAGGTACTTAAGAATGTGAATGTTGAATATTAGGTGATGTAGTTGACAGAAGTGAGAAATAAGTTAGTGAATAGAACAAAAACAAGGAGAAGTTAAGAAAAGTAAAGACAGGATAAAAGAAGATTAAAGTGTGACAGGTATTGAATTAAGGGCAACGAATGCATTATTGTTATAGTTTTCTATTGGTAGAATATATGTCTGATTATCAGACTGGATAAGACTCAAAACAAGGGGATTTTTTAAGAAAAACTTGACTTTGCTTCTAAAATAGTAGTAATATATTAAATATTCTTTTTTGTTCTTGTTGAATCAACTTACATAGAAATAAAAGGTTATGTAATTATTTATTTTATTTTGACTTAGGCGCTTACAATCCCTAATTAAAAATATTACCCTAAGAAGAACAAAGACAAGCAAAATCAAAGGAAAACCTGTTTTGGAGTTACCAGAACGTAAAGTATTTATTCAGCACATTACACTTTCAGATGAAGAGAGAAAAATTTATCAGTCTGTGAAAAATGAAGGCAGAGCTACTATTGGAAGGTATGGAAAAAAGAAAGCTATTTTAGAAAATAATTTTTATTTTCTTTCCAATTTAACTGAATAGTATTTCTTAGAAATGTTAGGAAAGTCTCAAGTATACAGAAAGATAACTTGCCTCTTGATTTAAATTCCTTTTTACAAATTAGTTGAAGTAAATGAAATAGTATTATAATTTACAGGTGAGTAATTCCTTAAGTTAGGAAAAAATTAAAAGTTTACATGAAGTGGCAAGTTCTGAGTGGCTAGTGAGACCTTGCTTGCTTCTATTCCTGGCTGTCTATCATGGGAGTAGATAAAAACATTGAGAGAAGTATATATAGCGAGAGATAATAAACCTATTTAAGGAACAAAACCTTGGGGAATGCCCATATTTAAGAAGTAGGAAAACAAAGAGAAATTACCATAGAAGATTCTGTGAAGAACAGAATTAGGAAAAAAAGTAAACTATTGGGAGAATCCCATGAAAGCATAGTCAAGAAAGAGGGAATGGTTAGTAGTATCACATGATGCAGAGACTTAGAAAAGCTGTTTAATTTGGTGATTCAGAAGTTATTGATGTAAACTCTTAGCATAGTTTCACCAGAATACTGAGGTGTGTACCACAAAGAAGTAGCAGCTATAGGTAGGGTGAGACGATTTTTCATGACGTTTGCAGAAGGAAGAAGAAAGTAGAACTGGTACATAGGATTGATAGTTGGTTGCTCTGTCATTTTTTTTGCATTTTATTTGGGTTAACTGCCTTGAGGAGAGACCATGGAAGAGACTACAGATGGAGAAGAGAATAAAGCAAATTGGTGGAGAAAAATGAAGCCTAGTGGGTGGTAAAGCGTACAGTTAGTGAAATATGAGGCAAGGGTATCTACAGGGAAAGGTGATGGGAAGTTGAGGAAGAGCACGGGATTTACAGCCATTCTAAAAAGTTGTAAGGTTCTTAATGTGGTGGATAGGCTTTATGTACTATTGGATATATGTAGAAGTCAATACGACTTTACAAACAGCACGTGAAATCTTGGGAATAGGAATTGATGAAGTAGATAATAAAGGGATTGGGGATTGGTAGAAGGTGAGAAATTCTAGTTGAGGCAAGAACATGTTTGATGTGAGTGCCCATGCACCAGAATGAGTAGGAGAGAAGTGAAGGCAGAACAGGGCAGAGAAAATAGGGGAATCTTCAGATTTAAGAACTTCACTGGAATACAAAGCAGGTTTAACAGGAATTAGATTGAAAAAGATTGTTCTAACTAAGCAAGTGATTTCAGAGTTCAGAATCTTTCAGTGGTGGTTGAAATTTCCTTCATATTCATTCTGTCAACCAAAATGTAATATGTGCCTGTGTAACACATACTGGGATATAGCATTAAAAAACAGACAAAAATCTCTACCCTCAAGGAGTTTATATTTTAACGGAGGGGAACAGACAATTTTAAAAAATAAAATTTGATGGAAAAAAATTAAAGCAGAGAAAAGGAATGGGAAATGGTGAAACTGTTTTAATTGGATATTCACCGAAGACCTTACTGAGAAGGGTCTATGTGGGAAAAGATCTAAAAAGAGAGTGGAGGGGGCACCTGGGTGGCTCAGTGGGTTGGGCCGCTGCCTTCGGCTCGGGTCATGATCTCGGGGTTCTGGGATCGAGTCCCACATCTGGCTCTCTGCTCGGCGGGGAGCCTGCTTCCCTCTCTCTCTCTCTCTGCTTACTTGTGATCTCTCTCTGTCAAATAAATAAAATCTTTTAAAAAAATAAAAAAAATAAAAAATAAAAAAATAAAAAGAGAGTGGAGTTAGGAGACATTTCAGGGAGAGGGAGCCACAAGTGTAAAGCCTCTGAGTTGAAAGAATATTCAGTTGAGCTTGAAGAACAACAAAGAGGGAAGTGTTGCTGGGTAATATGAGCAAGATCTCATGATGTCAGAGATTGGAGTGAGAGTACATGACAGTTTCATAAGGCATTGCACATATTTCAAGGACTTTGGATTTTCCTTTTTATTAGATTAGAAAACTTTGAAGGGTTTTAACCCAGGAGAGTGACATAATCTTATTTATATTTTAAAAGGATCACTGGCTGCTGTGTTAAGATTGATATTCTAGGAGTAAGGGCATAAATAGGGATAACTGGTGATAAAGAAAGAGATCACGGTGTTTACTACAGTAGTAGTAGTGATGAAGGGGGTGAAAAACAGCTGGGTTCTGTTATAGTTTGAAGGCAAAGCCAGCAGAACTTGCTGACTGATACGGTATGGGGAGTGAGGGAGAGGAGTCAAAGTGACAGCATGGTTTTTCACATGAGTGTGACTGGAAGGTTGGAATTACCATTTGCAGAACTAGGTCTATGAGAGGAACAGTTTTTTTCAGGGAAGATCAGAAGTTCAGTTTTGGACCCATTGATTGCATGATGGCCTCTGAGATTTCTAAGTAGAGATGTCTTGTAGTTAGATACAAGGTTAGAGTTCATGGGAATGTTCTTGATGTAAATTTGAAAGTCACCTGTGTATAGGTGGTTAGTTAAAGCATGAAACTGGATGATATCACCAAGAATGAGTGAAGTTGGAGAACAGGTCTAACAAAGAAGACAGGAATGGCTAGTGAGGTTGGAGGAGGCTTCTGCTCTAATTATCTGGTACTCAAAAGAGATTTGTTAAACTGAAGTGCTGACTATTAGTGTAATAAGTGACCATGCCAGGGAATAGACTGTTTGTAAAGGTTATTCTGTTTGAAAAGGTTGAGAAGAATAACTTTATTGAAACCTTAGAAAATAGGTTATTTTTATTCTTTTTAATATGTAGTACATTTAGTAACATTTACTGAGCACTTTTTAGGTGTTAATGCATTCATTTAAGTACTTTATATGTGTTTTTTAAAGATTTTATTTATTTAGGGGCACCTAGGTGGTGGCTCAGTTAGGTGTCTGCCTTCAGCTCTGGTAGTGATCCCTGGGGTCCTGGAATTGAGCCCTGCGTTGGGCTCCTTGCTCATCCGGGAGCCTGCTTTTCCCTCTCCCTCTGCCTGCCACTCTCCCTGCTTGTGCTCTGTCTCTCTCAAATAAATGAATAAAATCTTAAAAAAAAAATTTTTTTTTGTTTATTTAATGCAAGTGCTAGTGGGGGTGGGGCAGAGGGCAAGGGAGAAAGAATCTCAAGTAATCCTCTGGGAACAGAGCCCAATACAGGATGGATCTCAGGACCTGAGCTTAGACCTGAGCTTAAGTCAAGGGTTGGACACTTAACAGACTGAGCTGTCCACGAGCCCCCTAAGTGCTTTTATATGTATTAGTTAACAATAATCTTAAAAAGTCAGCACAAGGATTACCCACATTTTAAAGATGAATCTGAAGCACAGAGCAGTTAAGAAACTTGTACTATGTCGCACAGCTGGTGAATGACAGCTGGTATTTAAATTCAGGCAGTTTGGTTCTAGAGCTTCTAAGTTCAACCTTTGTATTATATTGCCCCTTTGTATTGTTGAATATTTAGAAGTAATTGTTGACATAGTATTACTAATACATACAGATATATTACTTACCATAACCCAGACACTATTCTAAGTATTTTCCATGTATTAGCTTCTTTTAATACAACAGCCCTATGAGGTATGTATTATTACCATGCCACCATTAAAGATGAAGAAGCTGAAGGCACAGGTTAAGAAACCTACCCAAAGCTTCACAGTTAAATTGGCAAAGCCAGGTTTTGAACTCAGCCTAGCTCTAGAGTCTGTGCTCCTAATCATTAAGCTGTACTTTTTCGATTGCTTTAATATATTTAAGTATGTGATAGACTTAGTATATAGTTTTTGAATCATCCATTCTTCCTTCAGAAGCCTGTACTGTCATTGTTCTGGTGTACTTCTATTGAAAACCCTGATTTATTTATATTTATTTATTTATTTATTTTTTAATTTATTTATTTGACAGAGATCACAAGTAGGCAGAGAGAGAGGGGGGAGCAGGCTCTCCGCCAAGCAGAGAGTTCGATGCGGGGCTTGATCTCAGGACCCTGGGACCATGACCTGAGCCAAAGGCAGAGGCTTTAACCCACTGAGCCACCCAGGTGCCCCAAGAAAACCCTCATTTTATTTTAATGTTTTTCTAAACTCTAGCAATTTGACCAAGACCTCTCTCTCTTTTCTGGAAACATATACCATTTAAATCTGGATTCCAGGCTTTCCCCCCCCCCCCCCCCACTCCCTTTCCTATCAAGTTTTCTTTAAATGTTTTCTTTTCCATTATTTTATCTTCATGTGTGTTGGATGTTCTTTGTTCCATAGGTAAAATTTTATTCTTATGTTTTTGTTTTACCTTTTACCCTTTATGTTTCCTACATTTTTTTTCTCACAGTGGTTTGTCTCTTTTATGCTGGTTTCAGTGTGGCTTTCATTTTTCTGATGGTTCACTTTTCTCTTTTACACTCCTGAGCTGTACCACCTCATTTTTCATCTCTGTTGTTTCTCTTTGATGGTAAATCATGGCAGTATCCTTGCTCATAATTTTTATTTGCTTTATGGCAGCATTTTTTTGATGAATATTCTTTCACTGCCATTTGTTCTCCGTTGCTCTTTGGTGATAATATTACTTATATTTGAGTATCTTGAGTTCTGGCTTAGTTACTTGCAAGAGGTTAATATGAATGGGGTGAGGAAGCATAGCTGTGTCCCAGACCAATAGGAAGTATCCTTGTTAATTATGTCTCAGGGTTAGAGCTGAGTTGTTTCAGGTTTTATTTGTGCGTACACAACAAAGATCAGAAGCTGTAGGGTTCCTTATAATGTGGACTCTAGTGCCCACAATCTTTTCTGAAAACACAGGTTTGCTGTGTTTCCTTATTTAGCTTGCCTTCTCGCCTTGGTGTAAAACTTGTCCATGTAAGTTCAGACCACAGCCATGCACCCTGGTTTTGTTTTTGCACGTGAAGGATGTTGATTTTACCTTCAGGGCTTGCCATCTATTTTGAAGAATTGTTCTCTGGCAGGTCTGTTTGAGATCTGTAGTCCTGTCTCTCAGCATCTTCCTATCCAACTTCTATTGCAATTGGCAGCCATTTCTGATATATATTGCTTTATGGTTACAATCTCTTGTGGTTTCATTAAAGGTAGTTTCGACGTGATTTCCAGAGAAAAGAACAATGGCATTTTTATTCCACCGTTTTAGAATAGGGAATGATATTTAGAGGCCTTCATAATATTTAACATTTTTTACCCCTAGGTATTTTAATGAAGGCACTGTCCTTGCGCACTATGCAGATGTCCTGGGTCTTTTGCTTAGATTGCGGCAGATTTGTTGTCATACTCACCTTCTTACAAATGCAGTGTCTTCCAGTGGTCCCTCAGGTAAGTAGATGTGATTTGTTTACACCATTATATTTGTTAAGAATATTTAAATCAGAATGAAATTTTTTGTATGGCCTATAGTGTCTATTTGTCAAATGGACATTGTTTTTAGGATAGGACATAAGTGGAATATACTCACAAATTCTTACCAATGAAATGGAATAATAGTGATGTCTTCCAGTTATACTCTTAGGTAATTGTTTCAAATTGGATCTGCCTTTTATTCTGTGGTAGTATATGCAGATTGTAATGATGCTTTTGTGTAAGATGTATTACATGGGTTAGCTACTATTTCAGCTTCTGAATTTTCTTTAAATTTAAGTCATGTTTGTCTCCTGTGATAAAAGAAGCCTAAATAAAGACTACCCAAGTAAAACTTTTCCCTATATAAGATGAACTTGTCTAATCATATTACAAATCTTGCTGTGATATTAATTTTTCAGCCTTTTCTCTAGGAAATGATACACCTGAAGAACTACGGAAAAAGTTAATAAGGAAGATGAAGTTAATTCTGAGCTCAGGTTCTGATGAAGAATGTGCAATTTGCTTGGATTCTTTAACAGTTCCTGTCATAACACATTGTGCACATGTCTTTTGTAAACCCTGTATTTGCCAAGTCATTCAGAATGAGCAGGTTAGTTTTGTACTAGGTACAGATTCAGTGTTTGACAGAGTGGTCCACTAGTCATTCTTGAATGTAATGAAACCTAAGTCCAACAGACTAAAGAGTTTTGCACTTGGATTTACTAGTGCATGTTTTATGGTTAATTATGTATGTCAGTGTTTCATATTGATATATTTCTTATAATTAAGCTCTTTTAAACGTGAAAAGACAGTACACTTTTAGAGGCATGATCAGTTAGTATCCTAGTTCTGTTGGTAAGATCATTGCTATCTAATAAATAGATCAATAATGTGAGACACAAAGGTAATTTTAAATTTTCTAGTAGAAATAGATGAAGTTAATGACATTTTTATCTAATTTATCTAAAATATAAAAATTACTGAGATAATATGCATGGTTTTTTAACTTAAGTGTTCAAAGTCTGGTGATATTGTACACATAGAGCATATCTCAGTTTGGCTTCACCACAGTTCAAGGGCTTAATTGCCTCATTTGTTTATTGGATAAGGTAGGCCTGGATTCTTATGTATGGTATAATTTTTTGAAGTGGAATAATCCTTTAAGCAGTTCTTCAGCAGAGGTAGAGGTATATTTGTTTTTAAACATTTTCATTGGTATACATATAGAAAAAAATGCACAAGTCATGATTGTACAGTTGAGTGAATTAATGAAGTAAAAACATCCATGTAACCACTATCCTGGTCTTCTTGTGTCCCCTTCTAATCAGTTACCTTTTCCCTCCTCCCTAAAGGTAACTGCATTGTACTTTTAACATTGTTTCAGTTTCAGATTTTTTTTTTTTTTTTTTTTTTTTTGGTAACGGTATTTGGTATATAGTAATGTAGGACATATTAGCATGTCTTGGTTGGTACAAATGGACACAACAAATACTGCTTTGAATGAGTCTGATAGGATTTAACAGGTCTACACTAGCTTTATAAGCCATTAGGAAGGATTTTTTTTTTTCCTTCTAAAAACAGTTCCAAATAGTGTGCTGTATTGTAGTTAGGTTCAAGATACTGTTACTCATGGTTTCTTTACTTGTCTGCAAATAGTACAGTTCACCATGAACAATGTAGGAGTTAGGGGTGCCGACCCCCTGTGCAGTTGAAAATCTGCCTATCACTTTTGACTCCTATAAAACTTCTGTCTACTGTTGACTAGACGCCTTACCAATAACAGTTAACACATATTTTTATGTTATATGTGGTATTTACTTTTTGAAGTTTTTATTTAAGTAATCTCTACAGCCAATGTAGAGACTCACACTCATGACCCCAAGATCAAGAATTGCATGCTCCTCCAACTAAGCCAGCTCGGTGCCCCTATATGTGGTATTCTTAAAGTAAGCTAGAGAAAATACTAAAATGATAAGAGAATGTCCATTTATATTGTACTATATATATATATATGTGTGTGTATGTGTGTGTGTGTGTGTATATATGTATATACTATACATAATATATATTATTATTTATAAATACTGTGCTGTATTTATTGAAAAAAATCCTACTATAAGTGGACCTCTGGAGTTCAGACCATGTTCCAGAGCAAATTGTATTATAATACAATTGAAGTTCCTGCTGTTAGTCAAGATTACATACCATACTTTAGCTCCCTTTTTTACCCAGTCCCACTTAACACATAGGAATGTTACATCTGCCTGGAGTTCAGCATGTACAAATTTATCTCAAATGGATGAATCTAATAAAAAGTCTAAGAAAGTGCTAGCTATTAAGGATATAGAATTTATCATCTTTTTAAAAATTTTAGGGAAATTTATATTTTTTCCTCTGATAAACTTCACTCATATCTTACTCTTTCTTATACAGCCACATGCTAAATGTCCTTTGTGCAGAAATGATATACATGGAGACAATTTATTAGAATGCCCTCCAGAAGAATTGGCATGTGACACTGAGAAAAAGTCTAATATGGAATGGACATCCAGTTCAAAGGTAAAATACACATGGGCAAATATTTGAGTATTTGTTTTACATTTATAAAAGGATACCGTGTCTTGGGCACCTGGGTAGCTCAGTTAGTTGGGCCTCTGCCTTCAGCTCAGGTCCTGGGATTGAGCCCCGTGTCAGGCTCCCTGCTCAGTGTGGAGGCTGCTTCTCTTCCTCCCTCTGCCTGTCCCCACTGTTTGTGCTCTGTCTCACCCTCTAATAAATAGAATCTTTTTTTTTTTCTTTTTAAAAGGATACCATGTCTTAAAATAATTCTGCTTTTAACCCTATCATTAGAATATTATACTCTGTTGGTGTTAACATTTTTACTTCTAGTGGTGAGTTTGAGAGGAAAGGAGCTTCAGTTTGAGTGCATTCTTTCAATCTTAATTTTTAAAAACATTAGTTTTCTTTTACTTTGGCATTTTAGGGAATGGGGCAGGAACGTTCTTTTCCTAATTTAAAAAAGTTGTATGTATTTTGCCTATTCAAAATAGAATCTAATGGGTGTCCTCGTTTTTGTTTTTTTTTTTTCAGATTAATGCTCTAATGCATGCACTGATTGACTTAAGAAAGAAGAACCCCAACATAAAAAGTTTAGTTGTTTCTCAGTTTACAACATTCCTGTCTTTAATAGAAACACCACTCAGGTAAATTCAATATTGATGGTCACTTTGAGTGAAAGGATTTTGTGTGTTTTGATTTGGTTAGCAAAAAATGTTTTACCAGTTATATTCATTTCATCTATCTAAAATGACAGAGTCACAATAAAGAATATTTTCTGGGAGAATAGGATTTTAAAGATTTAGTCCTGACTTTATCAGAAAAAAACTGGAGAGCATGACATGTTAGTAGATGGGTTAGTATATATTTGTCAAACTAAATGAGTAGAAGAATTGGTTGAATGAACAGATTTGTAATTACTTACATTTTTAAAAATCGAATGGAAAGTGTTACTTGTCTTTTTTGTCCCTCCACAGAGCCTCTGGATTTGTGTTTACTCGTTTGGATGGTTCCATGGCACAGAAGAAAAGAGTTGAATCAATTCAGTGTTTTCAAAACACTGAAGCAGGATCTCCAACCATAATGCTTCTATCCTTAAAAGCAGGTGGAGTTGGTCTGAATCTTTCTGCAGCTTCTCGAGTGTTTTTAATGGATCCAGTAAGTAGTTCTGTAGACTTTTTGGTATGTTATTAAACTTTAAAAAAAATAAACTATTTGGTAGATACCATCATAGTTGTAACTGATTGTGAAAATTCTTGGGAAAAATAGTAACTTGGTAAATGTGTAATGAGGACTTTAAGTGCTTTACATACACCAACTGAAATTCTCACAATATCTCTAGGATATCCCTAGGATGGATCCTTATGAAGTTTTATTATTGTCCTTATTTTATTATTGTCCTTATTTTTACTTCTCTGAAGCACAGAGAAGTAAAATAACTTGCCCAGCCTCATGCAGTAATATGCAAACCAGGATTCCATGTTCTTAATTTCTGTGGTTTTCTGCTTCCATATATAAAATTAGTTTCTATTAACTAATAGAAAGTGTAGTGGTTTCATTCATTTGGCCAACAAATAATGTGAATCCTACATTGTGTCAGGGATTCTTACAGGCACCAGGAATCTGGCTATAAACAAGGGAGACAAAGTAGCTACCATCGTGATTTTAATGGTTTCGTTTTAATGTGCAAAAAATTAGGTAAACTACAATTTTTCACCTCTGTGCTCAGAGATTAAGGAGTTCTTGCATGAGACCCAGGAAACTGCATTTTTATAAAGATCATAGGTGATTCAGGTGGAGGTGGTCCAGCATCACAGTTTTAGAAACTAATGCCATTAATGAACATTGTGGATAAATGTTAGCATCTAGTACAGGTCACTTGTAGTTGTACAATACAGATCTAGCTGTAGAGTGGGAGCTAAAATTCATTCTGAACTTTATTCACCAAACTGATCTAGGAGAAGCATGCAGAGAGGAGCAGCACCTTCTTCTAACTGCACATAGAGCTGCAGGCACTCTGGAGTAATTCAGTTTCTAATTTGCACTGGGTTACTGTGTCAGGGCCAGAGGCAACCCTATTTGCTATTTCTGTGATTCACAGATTTAAGATTTGTAGTTCTGGCTTGTTACCTGAAATTCAGAAAATTTCATTAACAAAGTTCACTGAGATACAAATTTGAGTTATTCTGATTAGGCTAGCTAGTTCATGCATACACCCATTACCAAGGCTTTATCCTCTGCTGGGGGTAACCTCCCCAGTGAAATACCGAACAGAACCGTATTTTGACATTCACAGATTTCATATTGATGTTATGGATGGCAGTGATCTATCGTATTTTCTTGCCTTAGTTCTGTGGATGAAGTTTTAAATCTTTGCTAGAGTTTTAATATTTTATGGTTATTATAAAAAAGTCATTGTAATTGCATATTAAGTTATATTAACTAACCTGATGGTAATCTTAGATGATTTTTGGACAAATTCCCAAATTACTTGCTTCTTTTGCTATAATCTTAGTATCTGATACAGAAAAGGTTGTCAATACCAAATACAGTATTATAAAGCTGATCACAGACTGTACTCTTTAGTAGTTTAAAAGAACTGCTAGAATGTTTTAGCAGTTCATAGTAAATTTTCATTGAACACTTCAAATGTTTCTACCTTTGAAATGAAAGCCAGGTCCCAGGAAAATAAGATTAAATCAAAATACTTTACTCATGAAAATATTCTACCTTTTCATGGGATGTTGCATTAGAATTAAGATGTATTTTAAATATTCAATTTTGGGCTTTTGATAAAGTTAATTACCTTCCTTCATCAGTACTGCTGAAAATGGAAGCTATCAGTTTTATATTATCATGAGATAAATTTGATCCCTGGCAGGGGTACCTAGGTAGCTCAGTTGGTTAGGCATCCCACTCTTGATCTCAGGTCAGGTCTTGATCTCAGGGTTTTGAATTCAAGCCCTGTATTGGGGTCCATGCTGGGCATGAGCCTACTTAAAAAAAAATTTTGACTCGGTAGTCATACTAGATATATATTGCCAGCTCACTAGAACGTTCCTTGATAAAATAGAAGACAACAGAAAGGAACATGTACCTGGGCTCTTGGTAATAACAGTTTCAATATGTATTCAATCGTGAAATACAGAATATACATAAAATGTGATACTTTTAGAAAATTGTAAGCTAAGTATATTCTTAAAATCTGACTTCTATATGAAAAATCACCCAATACTTAAGTTACAATAATAGTAAAATCTCCTTTTCCCTAGAGCTCATGGGAACTTTATTTTTTAAGAGCTAGGGATGATGGGAGGGAGACTCTACGCTTAGCACAGAGCCAGATGTGGGGCCCAGTCTCACGACCCCTAGTGTAAGACCAAGTCAAAATCAACAGTCAGATGCCTAGCCAACTGAGCCACCCAGGTACCCATCAATGGAACTTTAAACAGAAGAAAATAACAGCCTGAGTATGAATCACACTATAAACTTGTCATCAACATAGGCATTTGCGATTTTGTTACATTTTCAGGTGGTACTTTGCTGTATAACGTTTCCTTTGCCCTAAACATCCTTTAAGAATCATCCCGTAGTTTAAAATTTAATGATGGCTAACCTTGATAGTTCATTACAGTTATTTCCAAACCACTTGACTCCTGTCTTTCTAGACAGAAGAATTCTGTATTGTTTTGCTTATTTTTTTTCTTTGCTTGTTTCATTCTTCACTTTAAGACAGTCCCCATGATAATACTTGTATTTAATGAGTTAATGTTATTTTAGTTCAATTTTAAAGTCAGATTCAAATATAGATACAGAAAATTACATCAACAAAGCCTTTAATTTTTAGTACTTTTGATTACTCCTGAAATCTTTTTTTGTGCTTTTATTTAACAAATGGAAGAAAGTGAAAGAAAAAGAATCAAAAGATCAGCAAAAGGGGAGAACACTTTTTCATAAATGGAATAAATTACATCTTTTCTGACATAAATTAAGTCATTTAAGGATATGCAACCTTTCTTTTTCCTTCGTTAAGCAGACATAGATCAGTTTTAAAGTGGAAAAAGTACTATTTGATTACTTAAGCATTGGGTGATTGCTGTGTGCTTTCTATGTATCAGGCACTGTATTAGATACTAGAAGCAGTGCAGTGAAATGATGGGGAAGAATACCTGCCTGTCATAGTTGGGGGTGGGGTATATTTTTTTCCCCAGAGCATTTAGGTCAGTTTCTGAATTCCGTCAGAAAAATCTGAGTCAGTAAAAGGTGAATGAGTAATATTGAAATGAAAGGAATTGGGCAGAACACTCACAGATCAGGGTGGTAATAAAGCAATTCATATTCTTGTTAGGCCTGGAATCCAGCTGCTGAAGATCAGTGCTTTGACAGATGCCATAGACTTGGACAGAAGCAAGAAGTTATCATCACAAAAGTGAGTTTTTAAGCCATCTGTTTTAAAATTAGGTTGATGAGGTTTTTAAGATTATACAAATAATGCATGAATGTATTATTATGAAAGACTGCAGTAGAATTAGGCAGAACAAAGTATGAAGGTCAGCTTTAATCTCCTCTAGAGGAAACTACTATCAGTAGTTTTACATGTTATTCAAAGTCTCTTTCTCAGTGTTTACATAGATTCATTTGTATGTCTCTCCTTTAAAAATGTCTTTTAAGGTAAATAAGATCATCCTTTATTATTCTGCAGCATACTTTGCTCCCTTAACAGTATATATTGGGAACCACCCATGTAAGTACACTACCATAAAAGTACATATAAAACCTATTTTTTTCATATATAGTAAAACATACAGAATATTTACCATTTTTTCTAAAGTGTACACTTAAGAGGCATTACATACTTTCACACCGATGTGTAATTTTTCAACATCATCTGTCCCTAGAACTTTTTCATCTCAAATTGAAACTCAGCCCTCAGCAACCACCTTTATACTTTCTGTGAATTTAATGACTCTACAAACCCGTTCTTTTTAACATCATATATAGATACATCATAATTTAGCTGGTCTAATATTTTGCTAATAAAAACAGTTCCATAATGAGAATTATATTATATGCAAGTACTTCTTCAAGATTAAGAAAACTAGAATTCTGGGGGTACCTGGGTAGCTCAGTTAAACAGCTGCCTTTGGCTCAGGTCATGATCTCAGGATCCTGGGATCCAGCCCTGTGTTGGGTCTCTGCTCAGTGGGGAGTCTGCTTCTTCCTCTGCCCAACTGCCTCTTGCCCCCTATGGGCTTTCTCTGAAATAAAATCTTTTTTAAAAAAAAGAAAACTAAATTCTGGATTTAGGATTCTTTAAACTTTGCTTTCTAAACAGACTTAAAGATGTATGAGAATGACGTAAGTTTTTGCTTATGTGACGGTCAGAAAAGTGCTCCTTTAATTTCTGTACACCTAAGACCTTGAGCATATTTATTTTTCACTAATCTGTTGTCAGTTAATATTTTTTTCGGTGAATTGTTTTTTTTTCCCAGTTTTCAAAAGTACTAAATATAGTTTTATAAAAGACTCCTTTATACATTGATTTTAAATTTGTTACATTAGAAATGGTTTATTTCAAACTTTTCTTTGAACTGGATGTGTTTTTTCATGAAAAAGCTTCAAAATTTTTAAGTATATCTTTTTTTTCTACTGATTTGAAATGTCACTTTTATCATAAACTAATTTGTATATATTAATGTGAATCTCTTTCCAGACTTTGTGTTTCTATTTCATTGATTTCTTTTCCTATTCCTGGGACATTACTATTAAAAGTACTATGGTTTTCTAAAGTATGCTTTTGTATCTAGCAGGGCAGAGTGCTCTCATTACCCTTCTTTTTGGAAATTCGTTAATACAATTACTTACTCTTAAACTGAATTTTGGATTTAGGTTACCAGATCTCATTTAAGAAATCTTACTTGGGATTTATTGAAGTTATGATTAATTTGAGAATGATCTTTATAAATATATATAAACACTCCTTATGAGTAAGGAGTGTTCCCATACAAGAATTTAGTCTCTTCATTTTTTTAGGTCTTTTATGTATTTCAGTAATGTTGTATAGTTATTACAGTAACTAGACCTCTATGCAGTGTTGACTAATAGTAGTGATAGTAATTCTTGAACTGTTCCTTTTATTGTTTTACACTGTGACTCCATTGTTCTTGGTAAGTTTCCAGTGGATACACTCAAGACTAAGGGACATTTATTTATAGGTTAATGAAGATTTTTTTTAATCAAGGTTTTTATCAGAAATGCTTCTTAAGCATCAGTTGCAAAGATATTTTTTTCTTTACTCCATGTTTTAAATTAAACCAGATAAAGGCACATTCTTGCATTTCTGGGAGAATCTCATTTGGCTATTTAATTTAAAGATAATGCTAAATTTATCTTGCAAGTATTCCAGAGTTGCCTATAAAGTTTGCTGGTTTGGTGCTGTTCTTAAGATGTAACTTAAGGCCTTACAGCCATATTCTTTATACAAGAAAACCATATGAGTGATAAGGGAAAGCAGTGTTCAGCTCTGGTTATTCTACTGTATTCTAAGTATGCTTACTGCATATTGAGAAAAAATTATTAGATTAGATATTAGATTATGTGTATTATAAAGATTATTAACCAATTTTGAAAGCTATGTAATATACTGTAAGAAAGCAAATTTTTTTATAGTGGACTAACATTTCAACATGTCTTTTCATTTTTTTCCATTGAAGATTTTAAATACTGTGACCTAAAAAGTATTTTTTTTTTTTTTTTTAAGTTCATTGTGAAGGATTCTGTTGAAGAAAATATGCTGAAAATACAAAACACAAAGAGAGAACTTGCTGCTGGAGCCTTTGGAACTAAGAAAACAAATGCTAATGAAATGAAACAAGCTAAAATTAATGAAATCAGAACTTTAATTGATTTATAATTTGTGGGATTTTGGTAAGGTCAGTTTGATTAGATATATACTGAAATTTTGGAAATCAGAAAATAGTGTTTTAGAAATGAGATCTAGAGTATGTCTTCTAAAAGAAGTGTATCATTTTATATTAGTAAAGTATTACTGATAATCTCTTCTATATATGAACCTATTTTTAATATTTCAAATAGCAATAAGTTCTGTTATATACTGTGGCCTAAAATAATTTTTTGAGAAAGTTACTTTGTTATTCAGCTTTTCATAGTGTCTTTGCTGAGTATTTTCATATCTTTCAAGTACTCAGCTTTTTCATATTTCAAATAAGGTCAAACCTTTTATACTTTTGACCAAATAAAGAGTTATTTTCTGTGTTGGACACATCTGGTTAATCACTAGAGCCTTCCATTTGTGATGTGATGGATTCACAGTCCTTGTAAATGGTTAATACATAGACTATATACAAGAGATTTTATTACTTTAAAAAACCACATTTGCATTCCAGAATCAAACCTTAAATGAGAGACTGAAGTCCAGGTTAGCAAGTTAACTTACATTTTTTTTTAACAGTTTGAGATCTAATTCACATATGTAATTTGCAGTTTTTATGTTTATGAAAATATTAGGGACTGTGTTAGAATACTATTTTTCTCCAGTTTTAGTGAAGTAGTACTATTATTGTTTAAATGTAATTCAATGTGTTAGTGTGTAAATACAGTCTGTAGGGGTGAGAAGGAACCAATTCTACCCAGTTTGAATATTTAAATTATGGAAGTGCTGAATAGATATTTCTATATATAGAGATAATTTTTATTTATGTAGCTTTTTTTTAAAAAAATAACTTTATAAATTTTTATAATTCAGAAGACTACTATATGTGAGAGGCGTGATATCTGGATGGAAGTTGGGCTGGATGACCTCCAAAATCGTTTCAACTCTTAAAGACATCTTAATCCTGAATGGAAAAATTTCTTTGTTACTGTGTTTAGAATCAGACATTGATTTTGGAACTTCAGTAATTTCACCCTATTTATCTATAAAATTAGTTCTCTTTTTCTTGTTAATAATCAGACACAGTAGTTGCCGTGGCATTCTAGATGACTCTTTGAGTCACATTTAAACAAGCTCTACATTGGCAATCACGTTAGTGTTTTTCCTTAAGGGGAACTTTTTAATCCAAAGAAAGATTACTGTACAGGAGAAGCTTCCTGTTTGACCATGCAGACTTAAGAACACTTTTCATTTTACTTTTAAAGGTGAGCTTGGAGGCAGTGTTGTGTTCTAGTGCATACATCTAGATATGTGCTAAATCTGTCAATCTAAATTCTCCCCTCCCTGTGCTTGGTCTTGTGCTCCAAGGGAGCAGTGGATTAGACCGCAAGAATCTTTCCAGCCCTTTTTCTCTTTGGCAGCAGGTAAGGCAGAGGGCTGGTTAAAAGATCAGCAGACCTTTCTGTATGGGTAAGAGTGGAATAGAAATTGGGGTTGGTCCATTAGCATTAGGAGCAATAGGAAATTTCTTTACCTTGTAGAACTAGCATTACACAAAAAAAAATCAGGTTGATGAAAATCTCATGAAATACAGTATGTGGATTTCTATATACCAATACTCCCATGAGATTAAGTACAAAAAGAATTTTCAGCAAAAATATATACACTTCTCTTGCTTACAAAAGCAAAGCCTCGCAAACTCACTGTAAAAGAGTTTGCTTGCTTCTTTACCCATTTATAGACTTGTGTTTTTAAGCATTCATAATGATAAATTTGGCAAGTCATTTAAAAAAATACCTGTTTTTGTACAGTCCTCTTAAATGGTGTTAAAATTCATCCTAAGATTATATATAAACCACCAAAATGAAAAGTTCGTATTATGCTCTGCTGTTAATTCTGTTTCATCATTATGTAGAGTAATAGCTTTAGAAGTATCTTGAAGACATTGTATTCCCACTTGTGGTTCAAACTGAATTTTGTGGTTCAAACTGGATTTTTGTTTTAAAATCAATAAAGTTTTAAAAATCAGCTTCTATGCCGTAATTTTTGTGCCTTTTTCCTTGAAGAAAATTTTTATAAATCTCACACTTCTGTGAAGATACCTACTTTACACCATTGTTTTTTACTGACAGTACATAAAAAGTACTGTAACAAGTTTATTCTTAGCACCTTTATTTTGCTCAACTTGAATTTGTTTAGAAAACAGTGTGTATATTTTAAAGTTAAGTGTCTTGATCTTCTAAAACATTGGTTCCAGTTATTTTCCTCATCTACCAGGAAAAAAATACTTCTATGTAGTGGTATTACTAGATAGCACTCTGCATTGTAGATTTTGCTCTAATCTAGGATTGGAGGAGTAAATCAGGAAAATTTATTACTAGTGAGTATCAATGTAATTATCATCTTCACAGCAGTGTGTGTTTTCTGTTGGGGGAAGTCCAAGGCATTGGTGTTTTTCTTCTTTATAGTACTTGCCAAAATTCTATTCATTAGAATTTGGAAAATTCATCAAACACACAGGGACAAGTATCAAGTTTGGCTTAATAATAACTCAGTTGTTTAACCTTAAGTTTTTAGCTGTATTAGTTGTAAAATACTTGCAAAAGGTGTAATACAATTTTCCCTCATTAGGAAGTATGTAGTAACCAGGTTCTACATTCTGGAATTTGCTACCTCATTTGTGTAGTACTTGTGAATAAAAAGAGCCAGAAACTGCTCGCTGTGAATAATGACGGGGATGCTTCTCTCCAGTACTACCTACTTCAAAGGGAAAACTGTTGATTAGAAAACTTGTAAGCAGATGTCTTCTTTCCCTGTTAATATATTCATATTTCTTGTATATAATAAGAAACAGTAGTCTTCTATATGAACCCACAATAATTTACTTCATTTGAAAGGGCAAATGATTTATTATCAGGATTTTTGATTAAAATGTAGGATGTTTAAAGATTTTATTTATTTGACAGAGAGAGATCACAGTAGACAGAGAGGCAGGCAGAGAGAGAGAGGGAAGCAGGCTCCCTGCTGAGCAGAGAGCCCGATGCGGGACTCGATCCCAGGACCCTGAGATCATGACCTGAGCCGAAGGCAGTGGCTTAACCCACTGAGCCACCCAGGCGCCCTAAAATGTAGGATGTTTAAATCTTTTTCCAATTCCCTATTCAGCCTTCCTGGTCAAGACTTTTCTGACAAATTTAAATCCATTTCTACTTTTTATGAAAATTGTTTTCTATATGAAAGAACACAATTTTAATAATGTTTGTAATTTAATGTATATGGCACAGGCCATTCCATTAACCTCAGCCAAGTGTCCAAAAACTTTATAATAACTAAGGCTACAGGACTTCATTTAGAAGGCTAGCAAATGTCAAAATGATTTTTTAGATTGGTGGACAAAAGAAATTGTAGGACATGTGTTCACGTGAAACAGTCTAGACTATTACAAGAGGATATTTAGTGTGATCAGAAGGGATATTAAGAGTCCTCAAAGAGTATATATTCTTAAGTATGTGCTGCACTTACTAAAGAAGAGATATGAACACTTTCAGGAAGATTTTCAGTAAGTTGGTGGTGTCTTCAGCATTCTAGTTAATTAAAAATGAAGGCAGATAAAATTAACCAGGATACAGCTTCCTGAATGCTTAACTTACCTTTTTTGTTAGGGGAGGGAAGGGCTATTCTCCTACTAGTACACTGTAGGTTTTTTGTTTTTTTTTTTTTAAAGCAGACCTCATTCTAGAGATTCAATTTTTTTTTAAACATTTTTATTTATTTACTTGACAGAGATCACAAGTAGAGGCAGAGAGAGAGAGAGAGGAGGAAGCAGGCTCCCTGCTGAGCAGAGAGCCCGATGTGGAGCTCGATCCCAGGACCCCGGGATCATGACCTGAGCCGAAGGCAGAGGCTTTAACCCACTGAGCCACCCAGGTGCCCCTACACTGTAGGCTTTAAAAAAAATTTTTTTTAAGGATTTTATTTATTTATTTGACAGAGAGAGAGATCACAAGTAGAGAGGCAGGCAGAGAGAGAGGGGGAAGCAGGTTCCCCGCCGAGCAGAGGACCCGACTTGGGGCTCGATCCAAGGACCCTGAGATCATGACCTGAGCTGAAGGGAGAGGTCTCAACCCAGTGAGCCACCCAGGCAGCCCCACCGTAGGTTTTTAAAGAAAACTTGCCCTGGTATCAATGTTGGTAAAGAAAAGGTAAATTAACTATTTCATGAGAAATGTTCCACTGAAGGAGACCTAATAATATGCTTCTTGCAGGTTTAAGTAAGGAGATTTAAGATAAACATTCACATTAGGTATGAATTACAGACTTTGATTAAGCATGGAGTTAATCCCCCAAAGCATGGATCTGACCTTTGTGTGGGCAAATATGTCTTACAGCGAAAGGCTATTCTATCCACAACTGTTCACAAGAAGATTAAAAAGAAATGATATATTGATCCTCTACAAATGTTCTTATAATCTGAGTTATTGTTGCTACTTTATACATCTTACTAGGTGACTCTTGGTATTTTAGGCTCCCTGTAGTTGGAAAAGTTAGTACTTCACCTTAATTAAGGCATATCCTTTAAAAGATCAAGGAAAGAAATCTGTTAGCCTAGTTCAGTGACTTCTCAGCCTCTTCACTGGGTACTTTCATGCACATTATATGCTATTTTCTATGGAATACCTATCATCCTTTTGGAATCAAAACGTTAATAGCCTTCAAAAAGTATTTACTTAAATTATGTAAGCTTTTTCACTTTAGAGCTTTTATTGCTTATACAACGTAAAAAAAGGGGGGGGGACAGAAAGTATTAAGATAAAAAAACACCGGGGCGCCTGGGTGGCTCAGTGGGTTAAAGCCTCTGCCTTTGGCTCAGGTCATGATCCCGGGGTCCTGGGATCGAGCCCCGCGTCGGGCTCTCTGCTCTGCGGGGAGCCTGCTTTCTCCTCTCTCTCTGCCTGCCTCTCTGCCTACTTGTGATGTCTTCAAATACATAAATAAAATCTTTTAAAAAAAAAAAAAAAAGACAAAAAACACCAAGTGATATGTTTGATTCCCCCACACATACCAAATCTGATGCTTTGGATAACCTTTTCTCAATTATAAAAAGAAAAGGCTTTGAATCTTGTGATCTGATACAGATAGAGAGTTCCAAAATACACTTAATTACTCAGATTACATACTGCATGGCAGTATAGTTGTCTGAAAAGATTTCTGTTAATCTCTGGAGCCAAAAAACTTTCTGATCATCTAAAATAGCAGCCTTCAGCAAATCCCTATATAGTTGACTCTTGAACAACATGGGAGTTAGGCGAGCTGACCCCCTCTGTGCTTTTGCTTTGTATTGAAAATCCACATAAAACTTCTGACTCCCCCAAAACTTAGCCTACTGCTAACCAGAAGCCTTACTAACACTCAACATGTACATAGATATATATCTTATGTACTGTATTTTTATAATGAAGCTGGAAAAATTATTAAAATCAAATACAGTACTGTACTGTATTAAAAAAAATTCATGTGGTGCTCACTTCGGCAGCACATATACTAAAAAAATTCATGTGTTAAGTGTACCCTCATAGTTCAACTTGTGTTGTTCAAGGTCAACTGTACTTGATTCAGTGGAAAAGGACTAGCATTCAAAGGCTCTTTCCTAAACATTTGACTCTTCCTATTTTTATTCTAGGCAAACAGTAGTGAGAAATGGTAGCTGAAAGAACCATTCAAGAAACAAATACAGAATAACTAGGTCACAAGAACTGAACTACTTTGTATAAGGTGTAAGGAGCCTTTGCCCATATAGATGTATGTTGACCTTGAATACATCACAATATCACAGCATAGTCCTGTAATAGAAGTTGTGCCTCTTCTAGGCCAATAAAACCTCTGAAAACAGGGTAACAGAGGCCTCTTGTAACATACATGTGTAGAGAAGCTGAATCAAAGTCCCAGGCAAATCGCACAACAAATTCTATCCTGGAATTTTATCAACTTATTTTTATATTATAATTTCAGGCAATCTATTTAATGAAAGCCTTTGTAAACGGTATTTCCCAAGTCCTCTTTCAAGCCATGGTCCTTATCTTCATAGCAAAATGAAAACTCGTCTATTATTACGCACTCTATTACCCCCCAGATTTCTGGCATTTGTATTTCTCATTACATAGAGAGGTTTCTCTGATCTCACTGTTGTGGCAATACTTTTTTTTAATGCAGAGCATAGCTTTGGGGTTTGGAGTATAATAATTTGAATCAAAATCTATAAATTATTTACCTTATTCTCTGCTTATCTGCAAAAATGTGTATACCATATATACATCATAGGATTAACAGAATTGAGATGTAAATGCCCAGTAAACTTTCCTCTTTTGCTTTCTTACATATTATTTAAAGGAGATTGAATTTCAGCATCTGAAAACCAGAGAAATAAGTTAATCAAATAACCCAAGTGTAAAAAGACTATAATCCATTTGTGTGTTTGTAATAATAAGCAAAGAAAAAAGTAAACCATAGCAGACCATTTTAAGGACATGCCAAATCTGACTTCAGCTTAATGCTCCAAATCTCAGTGACATTAAAAAGATAAACACTGTACACATATATTTATACATGTTGTTTATGGTAATGTTTTCTGTATCACGCAAAGAACTGAGATTATCTTTTGGAAAGGCTTCACTTTCATTATTAGAAGTTGAGCCTCCTGCTATGCAACCACCACCTGACCTCTTCATGCACCTTCCGCTAAAAACCTCATTCCCTGTTGTAGTTAGTATAAATACCACCTTAATGTATCAAGTGGTTTTCAAATGTTATTTGGGTCGGAGTCTTTGGATTGCCTGGCAGTTACTTGGAGCAGAGACACTGCGCCAAGTAACTGGCCTCAACTGAGACCTACTGAATCAATTTTTAAGTGATGAGGCATAAAAAACTACTTACAGTTAAGTCTCCAATGCTTTAGGGAGCAGCGAGGCTGGAGACTCACACAGTTGCTCAAGCCCCTCATCTTCAGTTACTCCTTTTTCCTCACTCTTCACTTCCAATCCATCAGCAACTTCACTGCCTTCATCCTGGTGAAAGGTATGCTAGATTACCACAGTCTCTCTCCGGGACCACGAGTGTAAACTAACTCCTTCCCATCAACTCTCTTGTCCTCAATTCAAGCTATTTTCTACCAGCTGCAAAAGCAGTGTTCTTAAAATGTAAATCATAAAGGTAGAACAATTAGATCATCTTTAAGAATAACTGCAATGAATAGACACCAACTACATCAAAATTCAGTAATTCATAATGATTCTTAGAACATAATCTCCCCAAAATCACTTTGGTTACTTTTGGAGGATGCCAGGAAACCAGTTTCCTATTTTACATACACATCTCTCCACTTATGATGGGGTTACATCCTGATAAACGCCCCCAACATGGAGATCCTTGGATTTAGGAATAATCTGAGAAGAGGCACCTAATCATAGTTCATCTTCAGAAATCATTTATTTGATATTTTATAATTTTAGGTAAATCCTCAGGTACTTCTTGAGCTCTTCTGTAGTCAGCCTCCAAGGTAGCCCTTAACCATTCTTGCCTCCAGGATTCTGTATCCCTGTGTATTCATTCGCACCCAAATTGAATAGGGCTAACTCGTATAACCAGTAAGATGTTGTGGAAATAAAAGGGTGACCTTGCAGGTTAGTTAGGTCACAAAAGCCACTGCAGCTTCTGCCCTATTAAACCTCTCGAGTTTCTGGTCCTTCCTGGTCTTCTCTCCTGGTTGGCTGGATGGTTGGTTGGTTGGTTTTCCTCCACTAGAGTAATTACTCACATCGCTTTAAAATGGTCATTTTGGATCCTGCCCTTCCCTGGCTTGCCATCCTTGGAACCTAGAATCCTCTATACATTTAATAAATATCCCTTACACCTATATCATTTTAATTCATGGATAGAAACACTAGAAGTCACTGGTTCCAGTACTGATTCTGAAAGTCCTGAAAAATTATCAAATATGTCCAGAGACTGACAGTGAACCTGTGATGATTTTAGCATTGTAGTATTTTCTAAAATCTGAACACTCACTTGATATGGAGAGACAGTGTGAGTGACAGAACTGATAAATCACCGTCACTGGAGAACACTAGACTGAACTATTTCTAGATATTTAGAAACCAATTCCAAGTGTCAAGTTTTATGCGGTTTTTTAAAACATTGACAAATTCTACAAATTATGAAAAACTACCTAATACATTTTTTTTCAAGGGGAGTGGGACAACCAAAATATGGCAAGAAGCCTTTATTTTCATACAAGGTGCCACCGCAGGTAACCATCAGAGAACACACTGCTCTTTACAGATACACAGAACTGAAAAAAGCATTTTAGCATGCTGCCTTACTGTACATAGAAAACTGGTGAACAATTTCAGACACTACAGTTAGGAAATAAAATGGGTTAACGCCGTTTGACAATAGGTTTATGAATCACTCAGCAGTGTTACAGGCTATCTTCACCTGAAAGCAAAATCACAATCACTCCAGCAGTCCCTGGGCCATTCTAAATAAAATGCAGGTCTAGTGAAAGGTACAATGCGCAAGCAAGAGAGAGAGATACCCTGTCCCATCCTGAAGAGAGACTGATCTAGAGTCATACTGGCACATTTTTAGAGTTGATACAGCCATTTTAATTAGCCTGACTCTCCCTTACCATGTATGCTGGCCATCAGCAAAATTAATTTCCGACGAGCTGAGTAATGAATAAGCCTAGGGTTAACAAGCAGAACGCTGTCCACATAACAGAACTGCTACTTCACAACTTTTGCCCAGTTCTCACCTGTTGTCTTGCAAAATCCCCTCATCTGGTGAATTCTAGCAAAGCTTCTAGCAACTGTAACAG
The DNA here is from genome assembly GCF_963455335.1 of Martes martes. Classification (NCBI taxonomy): domain Eukaryota; kingdom Metazoa; phylum Chordata; class Mammalia; order Carnivora; family Mustelidae; genus Martes; species Martes martes. Next base: position 73,982,241 of record NC_137888.1, on the reverse strand, counting down.
ACCTTTCCTAACCCAGCTCGAGATACTAAGTATCAGAAACAAGTGCCTGTGAAGTGGACGTGTCCATGGGAAAAAGGCAGGGTTTCTACTGGAGGTAAGTGTCCAGTTTCCTCTTGATGTTGTCAAAGGAATCTGCTCCCATGTAATCAGCCTGGCCCTGCTCCCACCGCTCCTTCCGTTCTTCTGAAGACACAAAAGGCTGGGCTGCAGCCGGGATCTCCCCAAGGGACAGATGTGATACGGCTCCTGAGACACCTTCCTAAAAAGGAGAGCATAATCACAGGACTCCTTGAGAGCTGCAAATCAGACTGTTTTAAAGAACGCAAGAAGTTGAAGGTGAGAAAAGCCAGGATGAATTATCATGCAAAGTAGCAAAAACTGAAAAGTATTACATGAAACAAACAAACGACACAAAAATACAAGGGTCATATGATTTATTCCTAACGAAATGAAGACTTCTTGACTCAGTGAAAACATTGGGAGAACAAAGTAAATTAGGGTCAATGTTTAAGTTCTGCATACCTTTCTACAGAAGCCACAAGAGAAAGCCAGTGTATAGACCAAGTCTGAAAGCTGCAAACAGTTCATTAGAAAGTGTAAGATGGACAGACAAGGGAACACAGTCTCATGATCAATTCTCGATCTGTGTGGGCTCTGAAAGGTTGAGAACTTAAACAAAATGATACCTCAGAGGCTAACCTTCAGAAAGCTCCTAACCAGAGAGCCACACCACATACACAAGTTGTCATGTTATAAAAGTGGGAGCTAAATAGTTTGAGACTATGCACCAAATGTATCTGCCTGTTCAAGCTTGTTATCAAGTAGCATTTATTCTCATAGCTCGTGTTAATTGGCTTAGTCTTGAACAGCTGTTTAAATTCCCATCACCTTTCCTTGGTTCATAATTCTCAGTCCTTGGGTTGTGGAAGGAACAAGTGAAATGTGCAGGAAATGGAACAAACCTACTCTACATTCAATCAGAATCTCATTACTTATAGAAAGGCAATTAACTTCAATTGACTGTAGAATATCAAAGCTATCCTTCAAAAAGCTCTGAGGTGAGAAGGTACTAGAAATAGAGAAAAAGGAAGGCAAATGAATGCATACAGGTATTGCTTTTAACAGAGAAAATGGGAGAACAAAATTTTTGATTATTGGTTTTTGTTGCTATATATAGGTCAGTATATGTGTATATAAAGATGTTTAAATATATTGAAACTCCAAGGTATTTGGGCAGATTCCATGGGGAGGTTTCACAGCTGAAGCAACATAATTCCTTACCCTGGATTAGCCCTGCCTTTGCTTCCACTTGCAACAGCAATGATATTGGGATGCTCTTCCAGAGTTCTTTTCTCATAATATTGTTCAGAAGGTAAGAGTCTTGCAGACCTAGATTTGAGTCCCAGTTCTGCTTTTGATGAGTATGATATATAACTAAGAGAAGTTACTTCTGTAAGCCTCACTTAATTTTAATATACAAAAGGACATAACAGTAACACTTACTTGACAGTAGTCCTAAGGGTTACATAATAATAGCTAGTTTTCCTTACACACTTAATATGCCAGGCAATGTTCTGAGTACTATACAAAGTATTATTTCATAGTCCATGTAAAGCAAAATAAGAATCTTAGTGTATATTTCCCTTTCTCCATTTTATATATTGGTACAAGTGCTACCAAGTGAAATGCCTAAAATCTCCACCATGGCAAAGAAAGGATCTCTTACAACTTTAGACTTGACTGTAATTCATCCATTCAGTTCTGTTCTTTGTATCTTAATATGTAGCAGAGAAATGTAACTTATCTTCTTCTAATTCTTCCAAAAGAACAAACCTCAGAGGAAGACATTTAAACTTGGAAAAGAGGCTAAGCAAGTTGCTGTTAAAATGTTAATGCCATCTTCCTCTTACAAGGAGACTTCTTTTTCAAGATTCTATGTAACCCTAAGAGCAGAAGGATGGCAAACCAAAATAATACTCGAAAAGTATTTGTTTTTGCAAGTGTTTGTTTTCACGTGTTATTGTAATGTTCACTGAAAATACATTCCTCTAAGCAGATAGCAAAAATAAACAATATGTCTATTTAAATGTTTGTAGTTCCTAAAACCTGAAATAAGACATTCTTTATACTTTAGGAATAATTTCAGAATCTTAGGATAATGGGCCAAGAATTCTGTACATACTAGATACAGATATATATGTATGTATGTATACACACACACACACACTCTCACACACATACATACATATAAACCTCTAAAGTCCTTTCTTACGCGCTCAGATCTAATAAAATCTGCCACAAAATCTACAGTCTTTGCTGACAGTATTTCTTCCCTGTAAGATGGACATTTCTTTTTTCTACAAATACCACCTCCATTTAAAGTACCACTAAACACTACCTCTACCAGTATACCAAGTTTTAAAAACTACAGCATTAAATTGCCTGACAGAAAAAAACAGAACCTACCACATTTAGGTATGAGTGGGTGTCTTTGACAAGGCCAAATTGTTGAAGCAGAGGTAAAATGCTGGTGGTGAAGATGTCCCACCACAGGTTGAGAAACTCTGGATGAGTCATGGTGGGATCATGGGACTCACTTTTGACACTCTTTGTGCTAGGATCGTAAGTATAATTCCATGGTTTGATTCGTCCCAGGAAATGAACAACTTTGGCATTTGCACCAAATCTGCCAAGAGAACACAAGTTGAAACCATTAGTGGATTCTGAGCACTTTGTTTTGTAGCCTTAACGATGCACCTTCCACCGGAAATAGTGGTTGGAAAAGAACTTGAGCTCACTGAAAAAAAATTTTAGACCTATTTTTGAAATTATTCAGTTGTACGTTAAATATATACAGAAATCCAAAAGTAGCTGTGGATCAGTGCAACAAACAAAACACTGATCCACTGTGGTAGGAAAGGCACAACCACCTGGAAAACCATTTGGTATTACCTAGTGACACTGGAAATGCTTGCACCTCTGACCCAGACGCTCAGCAACTAGGCAGAGACCCGACAGGTCTTTCCCATGTGGAACCGGAGACACAGCCAAAATGTTCATAGCAGCGGCACTGTTTGAAACAGAACTATAAACCACCCGAGTGACCGGATCTTCAAGCTTGTTCAGCAAGTGTTCACCCCTTTTCCCAATCTCCACGGGGGAGTACACTTCCCTGCCGCCCTGATAATTAACTGGGCATGCTCACAGAACCTGCCTTTGCCAGTGAAATGGAGAAGGAAGTGACGGTGTGTCTAAAACAAAATAAAACAAAAACCTGCCTTCTCTCTGAGGGACCTCTGTCAGCAGAAGAATGCATGAGACCCACGGAGCAGATGTGGATCAAACCTATGGCCCAGCTCCCAAGCCTGCTGAGATCATCAGAGCTGCTCCAGCCTCACCACCAACATACCAGCAAGAAAGACATACTGTTGAATATCACTGAGATTTTAAGATTATCTGTCTATTTTCTCATTCTTAAAGGACAACTTCTGGTATATTCAGATCAGGGAATACAATATAGCAGTGAAAATGAACTACAGCTACACACATTATGTAGCAAATGGATGAATTTATTAAATATTCAAATAGAAATTCATACACACGAATCCACTTACACAGGGCAAGACAAAATTTAAAAAAAGTACTATTTAAAGACTAGAAAACTGGTGGGGGCCTGGGTGGCTCAGTGGAATTGGGCATCTACCTTCGGCTCAGGTCATGATCCCAGGACCTGGCATTGAGCCCTCCATCAGGCACCCTGCTCAGTGAAGAGTCAGCTTCTCCCTCTCTCTTCCCCTCTGCTTCTCCCCCTGCTCATGCTCTCTCTCTCAAATAAATAAAATCTTAAAAAAAAAAAAAAAGTAGAGAACTGTAATCAATATGTGTGTCATGATGTTGGTTATCTCTGTGGGAAAGGGGAAGCTGTGATGGGGAAGGGATAGACAAGACAGCTTCTAAGGTACTAGTTGTGTTTGATTTTTTTTCTTTTTTGAAGAATTTTTTTAATGGTTTTATTTATTTATTTGAGACAGATACAGAGATATATATATATATATATATATATATATATATATATATATATATATATATGGAGAGAGAGAGAGAGGACAAGCAAGGGAAGAGGCAGAGGGAGAAGGAGAAGCGGACTCCCTGCTGAGCCAGCAGTCTCATGTGGGGCTCGATCCCATGACGCTAGGATCATGATCCGAGCTGAAGGCAAACGTTTAACCATCTGGGCCAGCAAGGCGCCCTGGCTGTGTTCCATTTCTTAGCTTGGATTAAGTAAAAAAACAACAACAAAAAATTTTTGTATATACCCTTTTGTTTATATACTATATTTCATAATTTCTTTTTTTTTTAAAAAGATTTTATTTATTTGTCAGAGAGAGGGAGAGAGAGGGAGAGAGAGAGAGAGAGAGAGAGAGTGTGAGCACTCGCAGAGTGGCAGAGGGAGAAGCAGACTCCCTGCGGAGCAAGGAGCCCGATGTGGGACTCATCCCAGGACGCTGGGATCATGACCTGAGCTGAAGGCAGCCGCTTAAACCAACTGAGCCACCCAGGCGTCCCATATATTTCATAATTTCTTAAAAAGAGTTGAGTGGTCCCATTCTGGCTGGAAGGAAATCTATGTACCTAAAACCGTATAATAAAAGTGAATACAACAAGTGCCAAAAGAAAGATGGGAAAAGTGAATGCTCCGGGAATGCAAAGGCAGGGCGGTCACGAAAGGTCAGTTCTGTGGGGCAATGACTTAAAGCTTGTACGACAGACAGGAGCTGGAGTGCCGATGATGGAGTGCCGAGAGTTCTAGGCAGGGGGAGAGCAGGTATCAGGTAGATATATGAGAGTCAGACCAAGGGTACTCAACGGAGCCAAAGATGAAACTCTGATAGGGAAAAGGAAAAATGGGATGGATCCCTGGGCATTGGGTTCGAATGTTAGATGTTAGCGGACTTATCCTACAGGCAACCAAAGTAGTGGAGCATGAAGTACAGACTGAAATAATGCAAACTATTCATGTAACCTTTCTAATCTTTTAAAGTTTTTTTGTTTTGTTTTTTTAAATGCCAGAGACCCATTACATAGCTATCATTATCTGAGAGTTTCCTATGTATAGGGCCCCAATTTTTTTTTTTTTTAAGATTTTTTTTTATTCATTTGTCAGAGCCAATGAGTGAGTGAGAGCATGCACGAGTCAGGGGAGCAGGAGCAGAAGCAGGATCCCTGCTGAGCATCAGAGAGCCCCATGGAGTCCTGGAATCACGAACTGAGCCGAAGGCAGACGCTTAACCGGCTGAGCCACCAGGCATCCTGGGCCCAAACTTTTTTAAGGGCGTGACTGAGTAATTAACAGTCTAAAGGTAGATCTTACTAACGTGTTAACAGATGCTCCTAGAGGCCAGGGGGTCAGCCAGAGCCACATAGCTATTAGGTGGCAGAAAAGGGATTTGGTACAGTTCTGCCTTTCTCTCATGCCTGCGCTCTTACCAATCCTACCATTCTGCCACTCCAAAAGTATGCAAGAAAAATAGAGCCTCCTGTAAATTTCCTCCCAAGACTGATGGACACTACCACAGTACCTTTCTTCTGAAAATGAAGTAGATACTGGAAATCCCCAGGCTGACTCTTCATTTCATATTTTACACACACACACACACACACACACACACAGTACTCTCAGTTTTATCCTTAAAGGGTAATGCTCAAAATTTGTGCACACAGGGCTATTAATTAAATAAGCAACTATTACATACGGTCAGTGCAGGACCCCAAAAGATTTTCACCCAAACAGGGAAAGGAGTCATCTAACATAAAAATGAGGAACAACAGCACAAATGAGCAACGAGCAGGGCGACCCGGCAACGCTGACATGAGGGGCTATGGGAAAGAACCCAAGCCATGAATGCAGGTGCGGATCTTCAGAAGAGGCTTTGTGTGGAACAGGGCCCAGCAAAGACCTGGGAAAGACAGCAGGGGAAGGTAACAGCCTTCAACAAACGTTCCAGTGGTGATGGGGGGACCCATCCCAGAGACTGGACACTTGCATGTGTTTTGGGGGTCGGCAGGCCCTACCTTGTCTGCAATACCAACCTGCCTGAGACCAGAACAGAGCACTCGCTTCTGCCTTCTCAGACATCCCTCCCCCTCACTCATCTTGCCTGGAGCAGGACTACTTGTTTGCTCCTCCTAGAATAAAACTGACTGGTAGGTTTCAACCCATGATTTTGCCATATGAATGTCCTACAGTCATTACAGGAGAGTAACGATGCTAATTAAAATAAAACGTGGCCAGAACATAAATGCTATTATTCCTTGAACTAACCTGCTTCCCAACAGTTTGCACACACTTCAACAGGAGTCACAGAACAGCTAACACCTACTGAGTACTTATGTGAACCAGACACTGGCTGACAATTGCATGTTTTATATCCCAGTTAATCTCCAAAACAACTATGTGAGGAAACCAAGGTATGAAATAGTTCAATAACTTGTCTAAGATCATACGGCTGGTGAGTGACAGGGCTGGGCTTCCATGGAGGCGGTCTGGTTCCAGAGCCAAGGTTCTTAGCCACAGCTAGGCTCTCAGTGAAAGACACTCCCAGAATTGGAAGGACATCATCTGAGAGTGCATCTGTTACTTCAGAGATTAATTCCCTGCCTACAGACGGTCAATCTGAAGAGTGGAAAGGATGTGTCTAATGAGTCCTGGAAATACTCCAAATATAGTCAAGGACAAAGCAAGAAAGTAACCAATAGGAAAGAAAGCTACAAAACAAGCAAGCTGGCACTGCCCAAGACAGACTGTTCTCACAAGGGTTTAGTTTGCACTAAGGTAAGGGAAAGGTGGGGAGAACAAGAAATGGATGGTGGTGCTTAGGACCAGCAGCTGACCCCTACGTGGACTGTGCTACACTGGGTGTAAAGGCCACCCAGCTCCTCTCCAACACCTCACTCCAGGAACTGGGCCTTCAAAGCTCATGCAAAGAAGGGCACGATGGTCTGGCCCACTGCAGAGCTGCAAACACCGCCCAGTGAGACAGAGCGCCCATCTCAGCTGAAGGCAGGAGGGGACACTTCTGCCTCTGGGTCTGTCTGTGCCCCACCGTGGCTCAGGGGCCTCTGCAACCTCCAGTTAGAGACCACCCCATATGGCTCAATGCCTTCCCCCTGCAAGTCCACAGAAACCCCATCTGGGGACAGTCCACAGCCTGCACCTCACTGGGGCTCCGGCCTGGGCTCCACCTTCATGATGCCATGGTCCCTGAGCATCTCTTTACTCTAAATCATCAACACCCTCCGTGGCTAGAAGAAGGATCCTTCCTCCTCAAGATTACCTTCTTTACCTATTCTACCATTACTACCGAGAAAACTATATCCACTAGAGGGTCCTTTCCTAGACTGAGCAGTCTTAGTTTGAAGACAGTCCTCGGTAAGCCTGTTTGAGGTAGAAGCAGAGGTCATAAGGGGTCCTAAATGTGGATGGAATGGCTCTTTGTGCCCGAAGCCAGGGAATTCCTTGGTGCCAGTGAGATGGGGGAAGGACGAGAGTGAGCGGGATGGTGAAGATGTGACATAACCACCCAACAGCTACCAAAGTTTCGGCAAAAACAAAACAAATCATAAAATGCACAATGTGACTAGGTCTCCACTGCAGCTGGGGGGACTGAGGAACCAACCAGAAAGTGCTCATGGGGATTCAGGAGGGAAACAGCAGAGAGATGCAGGGATGCGGGAGACAGGAAGTAAGAAAGACGGTGGGGCATAAAGAAGCCATGTGCAGGCTTCAGAGGTCATGGGGTCAAGGCCATGGTCAGCCCCCTACTTCTGTACAGTGAAGCATGGGAACTTTTTTAAGCGATCAAGGTATTCCTTTAACCTAACTACCACACACCAAACTGATCTACGGAAAGAGTCGGGGTAGGGGAAAAACAAGTTTTAGAACAAGGATTTTTTGAGAAGCACAGGCCTGGTGGAGTCACTGAACATGGAAGGTTCTGGCCAGCCCACAAGCCCACTGGTGGTGGGAGGGTGGGGCAGGGTGCAAAGTAAGGCAGCTGGTAAGTGGGAGACATGGGGCTCTGATAGGAGGGTGGGAGGGAAGAGAAGACAGACATAAGGTAGTCATACACAGCAATGTTCTGGAGAGCACCTAGGGCTGCCCTTGGCTTGGTAGAAGAGATGCTGTCAGACCTAACACTGGCCACCTTCTATGAAGGTGTGTGAGTTACATGGGTAAAACTATACAACTATGCTCTAATTGTACAAACAGAACAGTATTTATTTACACAGCAAAGTGGCCTGAAGGGTTTGCTCTATTGGCTTTCATAATAAAACAGTCTGCAAAAAAGATGAGCAAAAGGTCTCACTGTTTTTGTATCTAGAATTTCAATTAATCTAGATATGAATTTCATGTAATTATTTTTACCTCTTAATCCTGCTTCCTGAGGAATGTTTTTAAAAATCATTTTCTATCATTTTAATCAATTCTACTCTTATTTTTTTTTAATTTTTAAGAATTTTTTTTTATTAAGTAGGCTCCAAGCCCAGCATGGAGCCCAACACAGGGCTTGAACTCATAACCCCAAGATTCAGACCTGAGCAGAGATCAAGAGTCACACACTTAACCATATGAGCCATACCCAGGGGCGCCCCAATTACTCTTCAATTATTCGTGAAAATCCAAAATAACTGTATCAAAATGAAATAGGAGAACAAGTCCTAAGTAAAAAGGGAAATCACTTTTTTGCTTACAAGAATATTTTAGCCTAAATGTAAATTCAGGCATATTTCTTATAGAAAGTAAACTCAGGGTATTCTTGTTTTGGCTCTCTCACCATAGGCCACACACATGTACCACCCAGAATCTATGTTGGCTGGCTAAAGGCAAAATAGTTAGCTGACAAATAAGAAGGGGAAATACTGATGTCAAAAGATAAAGTTCAACTGACCTCGACCCAGAACAAGGATAACGGGAAGATTCACTGACTCACTGCCTGATTTATCCACCAAATTACCAGCCAAGAATAAAAAAAAACAAAAAACAAAACAACACTGGGTACATATTACAATTGTCTCTAAATTACTAAGAGCCATTCATTCTGACCCAGTAATGGGGATTTGTCTCAGCTTGCACACATCTCTTAAAATAAGTGTTCTAATTTTAACTTGATAGAATCTCGAAAGAGACGTCCAGATCACAAGACATAGTTTGAACCTGAGCCAGCAATAATACTGCTTATGTTAGCCGTTAAAATAATCCCTGTGACCTGATGTTACCAAAAGATCAGATAGAATTTTCATGACTAGTTCAGCAGCTGGTAACGTGTGGATGAGACTACAGAAGTGTTCAGAATGGAAACGGAACCACCCCGTGACAGTGCGTACAGGAGCCATTTTACGTCTCACTGAGCAATTTATTTGGGATGTTCAATGAGGAGCCAAGAAGAAGAAACACAGCATGGCTTGTGAGACCTTTCTCTGGGAAATGCAGCAGCAGGGGTCAGCAAGCCTCCACCACCTCCATGACTCATGTTCCCCTGTACAAGGCCGCTCACTCCTGCACCGCCTCCTCAGCCTCGCTCTCTTGCACAATCCCTTCCCTACTACCAGTCAGCCCCCTTCCCCTCTCACCCTCAAATTCCTCCTCTTACCCAGCTACTCATGGTCTACACCAAGCGTCATGAGCACAGCACCAAAGGGGTGGGCTGGCCACGCAGAGGAGGAGTGGATCTGCGGAGCATCAGGACTGCGGAGCACAATCGAGCACATGTCGCATCACCAAAAGACAGCTGCCACCTAGCAGCAAAGAACTGTGGCCATCAGGGATCCCCCCTGACTCTTCCCTGCCTTTCAAGCTAAATAATCCTCCCACTCATGCCCCGGACATCAGAACAACAACAATATTCAGGCATGGACTTTAACCACCTAGACAAGGACCTAGTTGACTACTGCCCCCACCAGGGTGGCCTGTCCTCACCCAGTAGGCCAAGGACACCCCACGACTCCAGGCCACCATGGAGACTTTCCTAGGGACACCCTGTCAATCTCCGTCCCTCCTGGCTGGGTGCTTGCTGAACCATTCACTCAACCAAAAAACATGCCCATCTGCCTTCTTCTGTGTCTACATACTCTGCCTTCCTTCACGTTACAAGACCAAGCTGTCCTGGCTCTTACCTGGCTCTTACCTGGCTCTTACCTCTCCACCTGCGCTCCAGGACACACGTCCTTTCAGCTACTCCAGGACCAGACTTCAAAAAGGCCCCCTTCAGTTTTCTGCATGGTTAGAGCGCCCTCTCTTACTCTTGACCATTCCCATCAACAGACCACTACGCTCTCACTTCTCCCACCTTCGAAAAAACCACCTCTGCTACCCTCTCTGGATCCCATATCCCAATCTAGCCACCAGCCCATTTTTCTGCTCCCTCTCAAAGAAAATGCTTCAGAAGAGTTTTCTACATTTGCCGTCTCCAATTCTCCATTCTCTTGGACACACTTCAATCAGGCTTGTTCCCACCACTCCACCAGACATGCTCTTGTCAAGATCACCCAGTGACCTCCACATTCCAGGTCAGGGCCAGTTCTCAACATCTGGTCTGATACAGATGGGTCCCTCCCTCCCGCCAGGAACATTCTCTCTGGCTGGCTTGTGCAGCACCTCACCTTCCTGGGTCCCCTCGTGTCTCACTGTTCTCAGTCTCAGGGCCCTTGCTCCTCCCCATTTTCCTGTTTTAGGGCTCAGTCTTCAGGACTCTTCTATCACAGTCACTCTCTGGGTGACATCAGCCTGTCTCATGGCTATAAACAGCACATCTATGCCAACAGTCCCAAAGGTCTGTCTCACCTAGACCTCTCCCCACTCCTGCATCTACTCGCCTACTCCTCCTCTTCCCGAGGATGCATCACACGCCCCTCAAATGTAATGCATCCCAAACTGGATACATTCAATCCATCTCTGGTCAAACCCTGTCCCCACACACCTGCTTGGCCCCATCTTCCCAACTACTTAAGGCCCCAAACCTTTAACATGTTTAACAGTCACTGGACATCTTTCTCCAAATACCTTTTTTCAAAAGAATTTGAAAATCTAGGTTTCATGTGAAATTCCCTGATTTTTAAGCACTAGTTAGAAAAAAAAAAGAAGAAAACTTTGTAAGGAAGACAGAACGTATCTGTGGGACAAAGAAAGAGAGTGTGTGGCCCAGCCATCTGAGACCTGGAAGACGGTAGTTCTTCCACTCAATCCACACTTCGCCTTTCCCCTTCCATGAGTTCCATCTCCCCCTGAGGACATTTCTCACTCGGACCTCTGCCCAGAGATACCACTCCTCATGCCTTTTTGGCCCACTGTCAGGGCAGCCTCTAATGGCTGGGCTCGGTCTGATGGGGAAGCTTTCCCCTTGGTGGTAAAAGTGAAGTAGGGGAGTGGAACAGGCAGCAGTAAGAAGAAAGGACACATCACCTGATAAACAGAGAGGAGGTTGGAAGCACCAGATGGCCATGCTGGACACTGGGGGAACCTGGGCCCAGCAGGGATTCCTGACACCCACAAAGAAGGAATAAGAAGCCGGGCAACCACTGCTGGATTCTTCTCTCACACTCAAATCATGACGGGCCATGCCACGAGACATCCGGGCAACTCTCCACATGTAGGAAGTCACAGGCTGATTAAACTAGAGCGCCCTCATTCAGCTGTGAGCCCCTGCGTGCCGCGGGCCCGCCAACCAACCAAACAGGTGAGTGGACAAACAGACGGCTGACGAAATAAGACAGATCCAAACTCTGAGGCCTCAGTGTTTTAAGTGAAGATGTTAAGAGTATGAAAGTAAGGAACACAAAAACTCTATGGCTTCAGTGACAACAGTCACAGTAGGGAGCTGGATCTAAGGGTGTCTCAGGGGTCAAGGAAAAAAATCAATCAAATCAGAAATACATGAACACAGAATTCTGGACGCCAAAGGTTCATTTCATTTTTGGAAAATACTAATTTTAAAGAGGTTTGATGAGGTCTTAGTGAATAAGCCCCATTCCTGAAAAAGAACAGTGGATACAAATATCCTCAGAAGAATTTAAAGCAGTAAACAAATGGAGAGAAATCTTTTAGGTTTCTAGACACACTTTCTGAGACTAGACCAGAACAGGGCTGAACTCAAGATCATATCTGAACTCAAGTAAAAAGATAAAGTTAAAGTATTTTGAAATTATTTGGTAAAACAAGCTCTGGTGTCAATCAATAGGGCTAACTAATTTGGCAACTTAAAGCAATACCAGAGGACTCTTTCTCTTTCCTTTGGGCCCATTTAAATGGCACAAAAGGCCATAAACAGGTTTTAGTCAGTAGAAAGAAAACTAAAATAGAGCTAAATGACTGATTTTTAAAAAGGCTGATGAGATTTTGCCTAGCGCTATGCACAAGCCAGATTCTAACCTACATGAATAAAATAGGCCCTCCAAATGAAGAAAACCAAAAAGAAACTTGTATGGTAGGCACTTTCAAAATATTTCATTAAGAAATGCATTTATGGGGCGCCTGGGTGGCTCAGTGGGTTAAGCCGCTGCCTTTGGCTCAGGTCATGATCTCAGGGTCCTGGGATCGAGTCCGCATGGGGCTCTCTGCTCAGCAGGGAGCCTGCTTCCCTCTCTCTCTCTACCTGCCTCTCTGTCTACTTGTGATCTCTCTCTGTCCAATAAATAAATAAAGTCTTTAAAAAAAAAAAAAGAAATGCATTTATGAACTTCTCAATTCATATATTACAAATTATGTTAAAAGTTACTAAATCAAGCATTTCAGCTCTCAAATTATGCTGTGTTAAAGACTATCTCCTATTATAGAAAAGAGCACTAATTTTGTTTTTCAGAAACTATGTTTGAGAATTCATTCACAGTGGTAAAACTAGTGTTTCCTTTAGTAAGTGTTTCCTTCCCTATATCCAATGGTATGTAGGTAAAGGTATGAGAAATGTTGCCTTCATGGCTCAAATTCATTTGCCAAATAAGGTTCATATTAGGCCATCCTTTAGCAAAAACTTCACATAAAACTACAAGGCTACACTGTCCTAAGTGCAGCATGTGTTTGAAGATACCCACGGTTCTAAGATTCTGGGGCAGCTAAATACTGCCCTGGTGACCTCATCATGGCACATGGTTGCCTGGATCTGGTAAGACAAATTTTCACTTGCTCCGCCAAGCCCAAGTCGCTCTGAAGCACTCCACAGTCTCTCATTCTATCTGCCACTACCTACATGCCGTCCTAGGGGAGGCCAGCACGCCACAGGGCCACCAAGTCCTGAAGACCCCTGTGGTGACTCTGAGCCCAGCAACAGGGCGTCCCATTCATGACAAGCTCCCAGAGGTCCATGGGGCGATCGGTGGGGGAGCTATGGCAGCCTGAGTGTTCATGATCATCCGCTTCAGCTTAAAAGATTGGGTCACAGCTGACATTCACTTGGAACAAAGAAGGGATAGAACTGTCTTTTGCACCCTTCCCAATGGTATGAAAACGGTGTCTGGAGGTGGATCTCTGCAAGAAAAAAAAGCGTTTTCCGGCAGAGGAAGGGAAAAAGGAGTTCTCTGATGGGGTTTCAACATTCCCAAATAGGCAGCAACAGGGTGAGAGAAGCAGCACTCTGAGAAGTCTTACCACAGAAGTGCAGAGCAGACACCCTCAAGGGCGGGCTTCACTGAGGCACGGAGCTTCTGTGAGGCCATGGGGCCAGCTGAGGGCAGCTCATGGAGGGAGCTGCTCCCAGCCTCCCCAGTGCATCATATACCTTGCATTATGGCAGTGAACCAAGGAGATTTCCAAAATTAGCACTAATTTGTTGAGCCAGGAAGAACCATCCTAATCATTTTGGTCGTTTAGACCTCAAACTGTTTTTCGGGGAAATTCATTCAGAGGATATAAAAACTGGGTTGCTGAGAAAGGGGACCTGGTTGTAGCAAGTAAGACTATCCCCCACTCCCCACAAAAAACCTTCACTCTGCTCTACCAGCTTCTTGTTCTTGTCAAAACAAAATAAAAGCAAGCAGTGTCTGTGCAAACCAGGCAACTGAAAGGTGCAGTGTGTTCAATTTTGGTGTTGGGGTGAAAATCAGATGGAGTCCAAATGAACCGCAGGGGAGACAGTTGCTAGGCACCGGGGGCCACATTACATGAAAGAAAAACACAAATCTCTGAACACTAGGGTTAATTCTGTTTGGGAACTGAGACCAACTGGAAGGAGATGAGATTCATGTCTCCCCAACATTCTCCCCCCAGGACATGTGCTCACTGGGCAGCATTAAGTGGAATGGTGGGTAGAACTGCTCATACTACTAATGATCCTTTCCTCCTCCCCCTCCCATCTTTTTGCTTGCTCAACGGAGTCTAGTCAATTACATTAACCAAACGCCCTATTATCACAAATTCAGTTCTAGGGGATGGAGCTATCATGGTCTGCGGGAGCACTGTTCAAAGCTGCAGCGTAAGTTATGAGGCAATAAGAATGAAAAGAATCAGGCCCACATTTCCAGGCCAAGACAGGCTGGTACTTGACAAGGCCAAGGACGGAGAGACCAAAAAAAAAAAAAAAAAGTTTTTCCAAATCCACCCCTTGATAGTGAATCCTGTTCTATTTGTGTTACTCGGATGACAGTTGATATATTTGATAGTTTGCCTGCTTCATTCTAGAGAGGGAAGACAATCAAGAGGCTGTGGTATGTCAGAGACATACACCAAGAGAACAGTTAGGGAGGAAAGAACACAAGATACTTACAATCCTTATCTGGGGGAACGCTGACAGAGTTTGACCAGAAAAGAACAGAAAAGGAAACACTTCTGCCACAAGAAGCCAGACGCGCTCGTTATTGTGGTGGGAGACGTAAAGAGAGGACTCTGGATAACAAAATATGAGGAGAGAAAGGCCCTTTGTTTTCTGCTGGCTCGGGAATGCCAGTGCGGGACAGAGACTACAGAGCCGAGCCCAACTCAACGAAGAGTTTTGCTGCTCACGGCTGTGTCTCAGGATCAACCTGACAGCTTGGCCCCCACTCAAGAAACCTGAATCATCATCTTCCTGCAACACAAATGAGTCAGAGGCTAAAGAACAGGGCCCGGGCCCTGTTCAGTGAGACCAGCCCTGCAACTAGGCTGTATCAACTGCTGAATTAGAACCACACTGGCAGGGGGGTGGGGGGGACACAAACAATACCGCCAAAACCAAGATGTCCACTGAGAGCTTTATGCCTATCTGAACTCGCACTGTCCTCACGACAACTCTGTGAGGTAGGTCTGATTTTCCTTGTCATTTTGCATACGGATAAACTGATGCACAGGGCTAAACCACTGAGTAGGTAAGTGGCAGAGTGAGAACACACCCTGCCTTTCTGGCTACTGCTAGACCACATCTCCAACTAAAAGGACTAATCATGTGACTGTTTACTGAGTGTCCTCTTCTACCCACCTCATAGGATTACCTCCCTTAACGATCACAACTAGCTTTGGAGGACACTGAGGCAGAGAAGTTCGGTAACAAGTCTAACTCCTCCTGAGCTAGAAGTTCAGGAACCAGTCACCAACCAGGAAAAAGCTGCTCCAGAATGTGAACGAGGGAGCTTGGCTCCACAGCCCTGCCCTGGACCAGGACCACACACTGTGGCCGGCATCTTGCTTCATCTCCACAGTCACCACAGAGAAAGCTGTTAACGTCCTCATTTTAGAGGTACAGGAACTGAAGCTTAGCAGCCACTATGACACAGAAGCTGGGTTTGTGCCCACTATGGATTCATGACCATGACAGAGAGACGATTGAGCAGGAGGTGTGGCACCCCAAGAACAAATGGGAACCTTTTCCTGTAGGGTGGTTAAGTGCCCTCAGGGTTACTCCGAACAAAGTAACTGGTAACATCAAGGCCTTTCCCCACCATAGCCATGTTTCTCATATGAGAAAGACTTCCCTCCAAATTCCCACCTGTTACTGCCCTCAGAATGACAATGAGGGACCCCCCAAACCCACTCCCCTGCCCACCCCCAACAGCAGTTAAACCATTTGCACTTACGCTTTAAATGCTGGGAGGTAGGAGTATATAGAAACGCTGCTTAGGTTATAAATAAATGGCAGGTGTTTTCTGATATCTGTTGTTGCCCAGCTGTTAAAAAATGTGTTCAGTAAACCCTGGTCCCCACCTGAAAGAAAAAGAAATGAATTACTGTCATAAACTTCAGAAACAGGTCAATAATATTATAGGAACACATAGCTGGATCTTTAAAAATAGGTATGGATTCCATTTTTAAAATAAGAAACTCTGTGTTAAACCTACCAAAGCCATTTTCCTGAGTTAATTCATGAATTCAAGAAGTATTTACTGAGCAGCTGCTATGTGCCGGACACCGAGCCAAGCACTGGAGAATCAACACGGAACAGAGAAATGGCCATCATCTTCATGAGGGGCAGGGCAGGAGGAGGGAGGATACACTGGTACCAGCAAACCAGAAGTCAGTAAGTATCACCACAGAGGAGGAGGAGGAGAGCGGCGAAGTGCGGGGTGCTACAAGGCATGTGGAAGTGGCTCAAGAACACGTGACGTGTCAGGAAGGCGTCCATGAGGAGGCTGACAAATACAAGGGGAGAAGAGGAGGAGGCCAGATGGTGTTTCAGGCAGAACAAACAGCATGTACCGAAAATGTGATGTGGGCAGGAACATGAGGCTGTGGAAAGACCCGGAAGCTGGCCTGTGTGCCTGGACTGCAGCAGGGGAAAGGGTGGGTCTCAGAGATGTAGGAAGGGACCAGATCACACAGGGCTCAGACTACATGGACTTTATCCCCAGTTAAGGATTTTAGACTTTAAGAGGCTATGGGGGCAGGGGCGGTGGTGGTAAAAAGCAAAAGAGAGCAAACTGGGTTAATGGAATGGTCTTCCAGAGCCCCAGCTGTTGGCTCATTGACAGAGGCCCAGAAAGACACATCATCCTGGTATATTCTCCTACCACTGACCAAGACTCTGGACAGGTCCAGGTCAGTCATTACTGGGACCAAGGTCAGCCACCACCACATAGCATAGTGTCTGCTTAGCCCTTGGGGGTTCCTGATCTTTATGCCTTCCTTGCAAAGTGACAACCACGGCCATTCATTCAAAAGAAACAAAAAGTGTCTAACCTAAATCATAAACACACAAGTAACCAAACAGGTCAATGCGCCACCTCGAAACATATTCTGCCCCATAACGCATGTCCTTTCTGGTTTAGGCTCATGAGATTTTGGAAAACATGCACATAGAGCAAAACAGCAGCTTGGGTGGTGGTGCCGGCGTGTGTGTGTGTGTGTGTGTGTGTGCGCGCCCGTGTGTACGTGTGTAAGCGCAGTTGTACGGCAGATGGCAGGCAGGGAGAATCCTGCTCTTCCCAAGTACAAGGCTGCCATACTGCGCAATTACCTCCCTCTTTAGTCTGCTTTGCCCCAGGACCCAGTTTTCTTCTTAAATATACAACAGGCCCAACTGGCTCTCATTATTATTTGGTTTTCACTGGTTTTGAAAGAGACTTTAAAAATCTGGAGATTACACTTAATATTTGGAACTAAGTAGTAAGATCAAAACATTTAGTCTGAAGTCCAAGTGTACCTTATTCGTCCTCTGTGTATCTCACCCTTTCTAACTACCCTCTGTCGACTCTCATAAATTCTCTCATAAATTCTGAAGGATGATGAAGATGGTGGCAGGATGTACTTCACCAGTTACATGAACAAAAACCGAGCTATACTGACAACATTTTGAAACACAAAATATTAAATATTAAAGCCAAAACACCATACCATTCATCAGTGGCTTACTTTGGATTCTACAAAGACACCCCAGATGTGGGCATAAACACTGGTGTTTGAGGTACAGAGGCCTGAAGTCTTACTAAATTCCTTTTGCATGTAATCTTCAAAATAAAGGTTGAGGAAATGTTTGTAGCAGCTTTATTCATAACAACACAAAACTGGAAATAGTCCAGATGTCAACAGGTGTAGGAATGTGGTGTCTCCATACAATGAAGCATTACTCAACAATAGAAAGGAAAGAACTATGCATACCCACAGCAACCTGGAGGGATCTCAAGAGAATTATGCTGCGTGAAAAGAAACGAGTTCTACTGTGCCAGCTATAGAACATCCTTTACACTACGAAATTATAAACAGAACAGATTTGTGGTTGTCAGGGGTCAAAGAGGGGGAGAGAGTGTAGGAGAAGCGGCCATGGCTCCAAGAGTAGCATGAGGGGTCCCAGTGACGGAACTGTTCTGTCTCGACTGTGGTTGTGGTCACACCGAACTACACATGTAATAAAACTGCACAGAAAACCCATACACATACACAAACACACAACACACCAAACTCTTGAAACTACTGAAATCTGAATAAAGCTTACAGATCGTATCAATGTCAATTTCCTTTTTGTGGAATTGAGATGTTATCATGGGGAAACTGGGTGAAGGATACATGGGAACTTTATGTATTGTTTCTTACAACTGCATGTGTACCTACTATTCTCTGAAAATAATTTTTTTGTAAGTCTGAGGATTAATGCGCTTAAAATACAAAATATGATGAAGAACTGTTAGCCATTAGATTCTAAATTCTGCAAGGACAGAGACTATGGCTTTTTGCTTTTTTTTTTTTTTTTTAAGATTTTATTTATTTATTTGACAGAGAGAGATCACAAGTAGGCAGAGAGGCAGGCAGAGAGGGGGAAGCAGGCTCCCTGAGCGAGCCACCCAGGCACCCTGGCTTTTTGCTTTTTACTGTAATTCTACCACATAGCAGAATGCCTTACACATACACAACCGATTTGTGGGACAAATGCAAGAAACTTGAAGATGTTCTGTAATAGCAGAGAAGTTGAAAAAACTTGACTATCCCACCCAAGACGAATGGTTAGTACATTATGCTACATATACTGGTGGGAATATTATTCAGCCACTAAAACTAAGGGCTATAATGACCATCAGTCCATCAAGCAATATAAAGATACACAGTGACAGACATCGTTATCATAACGATGATAAAGAACATAAACATTCAGACTGGAAGAAAATAAATGAAACAACAGTCATTATATAAGGGGACTGGTGTTACAGATATGCTCTCCCTGACTTTTCCTTAGCAAAGCCTTATTTTTGTATTTTAAAATAATAGATAAGGGACAAGAACAAGATTGTGCCAAGACCTTTTGTAACTATTCTTTGCCTGTTAATTTATCTTCATTATAAAATATACTGTAAAAAAGTATATGTGTAGTTTATAAAAAATTATAAAACTCTATCCAATACCCAATTTAAGAACTCAAATGTTACCAGCGCTATTTAAACTCTGTGTGGGCTACCTAATCCAATCCCACTGCACATCCCCCAGAACTACTAATGGTAAGTTTTGTTTAATGGTCATGATTTCTTGGTTTTACCACATGTATATGTATCCCCAGACAACACTGGTAGTTTCAATTGTTTCTGAACTTCGGAAAATCAGGCATCATGCTATATATATTTTTCTACTATTTTTTTTTTTTAGTTCTACATTAGAAGATCTTTTTAAAATTAAGCATTTCCACTGAAAAGGACTACTGACTACATGTAGGACAATGAAGAAATCTAATTTTGTGAAGGTCAGAATAGTAGTTGTAAAGCAGAACTTCCCAATCGGACAGGATGATCCTGGGAAACAGAAGTCAGCCCTGTTGATCCCTCAAAGCCCCTGGCCAGCTGCCCCTGGCCACCGAAGGCTGTTTCTGTTTACCCTCAGGTACCTTACAAACCTCTTCGTTCCCTCAGCCGTGTGCCACCGCAGGGCCGAGCAGCACCGGTGGGACAGGAAACCAGCAAGAGGTGGAACACGCAGGGAAGACCTGTGAGTCAGTCATACGCATTCAACTGGCAAATCCTTACGTAGTCAACAAGGACCTTGCCTCTAGAGGGGACAGCACAGAGCATACAACTTCCACGGCCTCCAACCTCATTATGTGACTACAGAGGGTCGAATTCCAGCCCAAAATTGTGGACTAAAAATAGAATTAAACATCACCTCAAAGTCTGTAGCTTTTTACACGATTTTTAAGTTTAGCATTTCAAGAATCTTTTTTCAAATGCACAATTCCACATTTCAAGGTCAGGCAAATGTTTTAACTGCATCAGAAAAATCTATGTAGCATCATCAATACTGTGTTTTGAGAAATCCCTGAATTAGAGCACAAGTCAAAACAGAATGCAAATCTCAGCACGTCCACACTACAAAACATACAGGGATGCTATGAAGACTACTGAATTTTCACTACAAAATCCCCAAGACTTTCTAGTCCAGTACATTCAATCAGAATTCTGGAGGAAGCTTTATTTATCCTGACACGTTAAGACACTTCTAATCTCAATCATCTCTGAACCGACAAACACAATTAGGAGACATCACCAGCAGTTATGATCCATAGGCCAGGGCGTGGCAACACAGGTGAGAGACAGAAGGAAATGGGACAAGTGACACACGGCACCTGTTTTGCAAACAAAAGCAAATATCAGATTCTGCCTCATCCTTCCACCTGGCTGCCCAAGTACAGTAATAACCTTGCAACCACTCCGTATTTTCCAGGTCTTTTGAGCAGGGTCATGAACCCGGTAACCACAGACACATCACAGCATTCGTCAGAAGCTCAATCTTGTAAGGCAGAAATGGAGTTGAGTGCCATCTTACAAATGTGTGCATTTGTTTTTGTGCCCCTCCATAGTTTGTTGGCACTTGGCCTTCCTCCTCTGGATAGCAGGAAGGGTGGGTCAATTCTGGTTTAAATATGAACCCTAGCAGCTCAGCCACAGGAATGTTCCCTCTAAAATCATCCTAGGCAAAATGGTCCAGGTTTCAGCACCATGGGCATCACCAGGGAGCTTGACAGAAAGGCAGAATGTTAAGCCCCAACCCAGAACTACAGAATCAGAATCTATGTTTTAACTTCTAGGTGATTTCTTTGCATATTAGAATATGTGAAGCACTGGTTTAGAGTCTTCTAGGGAATTATTATTTTTTTTAATCGGAGTATGCAATTTGCACTCATTTCAGAAAATATCTGAAGTAACATAAATTAGGTGTAGGCATTATGGCTAGGATGATTAGTAAGATAGGTTTCAGCTCTCAAATGGTTCTCAATCTGATGAAAGGGCAGAGGACCAAGCAAAGAATTTAAAATATGCTTACTACTTTACAGCGATACAGGCAAGCACTGAAATGAAAATGTGACTTGCTGTGTTAAAACTGACATCCACTATACACTGGTATCAACACTTCTGCCTAGAGCAAAAATGCCAAGGATTATAGTCTATGAATGGCCCAGATCTTGGGGATATTTCTATGAGGTTTACCAAGGATCATTGGATGAACCCCAGGTGGCTGATGGTAATCTAGGCACTTGGAGCTTGGGTCTCACTAATACTGCATATCACCACCACCCCTCTAGTCAGGCTCCCAGCTCAGTGGGGAGCCTGCTTCTCCCTCCCCTACCCTCCTGCCCCCATAGTCGTGCACACCCCTCACATGTACTCTCTAATAAATAATTTTTTAAAGATTTTATTTATTTGACAGAGAGAGCTCACAAGTAGGCATAGAGGCAGGCGGGGGTGGGGGGAAGCAGTCTCCCTGCCAAGCAGAGAGCCCAATGCAGGGCTCGATCCCAGGACCCTGAGATCATGACCTAAGCTAAAGGCAGAGGTTTAACCCACTGAGCCACCCAGGTGTCCCCTAAATAAAATCTTTTTTAAAAAGAGATTCTTGGGTGCCTGAGTGGCTCAGTGGGTTAAACCTGAGCCTTCGGCTCAGGTCATCATCTTGGGGTCCTGGGATCGAACCCCGCATCGGGCTCTCTGCTCGGCAGGGAGCCTGCTTCCCCACCTCTCTCTGCCTGCCTCTCTGCCTACTTGTGAGCTCTGTGTCAAATAAACAAATAAAATCTTTAAAAAAATAAAAAGTAAAAAATAAAAAGAGATTCTTAATAATCAAGATGTTAATTAGATAGTGTATAAAAGCAAGGGAACATTTATTCTTGGCCTAAATTTCACTTTTTCAATTTAAGGCAGTTCTTCCTAGTCTAGATTCTCTTAGCACTCTGAATTTATCAGAATCACAATTACATTATTAGTTATGTAACTAGTTATTAAATTTCTGTAAGGTCTCATAAGCTTTATATAGGCAGGGATATAACTGAGTTATTTACCAGTCTGTTGCTGGTCATTAAACTTAGCATCTTGCCCAGATTAGTACCTAACATTATTTAAATGCTAAGTGGACGAAAGAAATGTAGAGAATAGTATTTCCAAGAATGCTTCCAGACTCAGAAAACAATGCAAGACCGTTAACTGCGCAGCTGATTTGGAAAGGCAAAGTACTTCTAGATATTGTGGTTTGGGGAGAAGAGCAATCAGCTAGAAAGAGAGTAGACTTGAGCCTCCATTGCCTTATCTGTAGGATGAGGAATGTTATCAGCTATTTTCTACTCAGGGGAATGAATTTTAAGTAATTAATCTGTAATAAGGGCCATGTCCTAGAGATTTTCCTCCAACCTGTATCGCTATCAGGATTCATTTTCATGAATGCTGCAGAATGGACTGATGGGGAGGGAAGGGGAAAACCACACACACGACCCAGCCACAGAGTCAAGGAACACTGTCTGGTTCCGCCCAGGCTCTGCCACCAGCTAAGGAACCTGGCCAGGCTGCCGTTCTGAATGTGACAACAGGGGCTCCTAGTACTAGTGTAGTGATACAGCAGGCCCTTCAGAACGATCTGCCACATGAACACATGAGTGAGTGAACGAGTGAGGAGTGGTGGGAAAGCAGTGGAGGAGGAGGACCAGTTTAAGAGCCTGTACACATGTAATAGGTTACTCTTTTCCCCCTTCTCCATTTCTCACGGGGTTCATGAGCTCTGCTGGTTACAAGGAGACATATTCGAGATACCTACTACTCAAGCTATCAGTGAAATGACATAAATGCAAGAGAGCAGTTTTCAAAGCAGCTGCTGAAGTACCCTCCGGGCATGAAGCACCCTCCTGCCTCATGTAGGGGCAGCTGGGGCAAGCCCACCATGGGTGGCGGACAAGGGAGAAGCCACCAAGTCAGCCAACCCAGGGAGGCACACTGGGATTTCTGAGCTGATTTGGGTTGGACAAGACAAGTAGTATCTAGAAATACCTCTCACCTTCATTCCTTTTTGGGGCAGGTCCAGTTTGAAGCCTAAGTAACTACAAAGATTAAAGGAGACAGCAGTGGGGTCAATTTTACACTTTATAAGAATTTACCACCAATCTTTTCTGTTAAAAGTTTAAAAAACTTATACTCTCCAGGTTTACTATATCTGCAAGCACAGAAAAAATATCTTACAGTTAAAGGGTCTAAATAGCCACTTAGAATATGGAACATATAGGTATAAGGAACTCACAGTAGGTCTTGGATTCTGCCTAAAGTAAAATCATACCTAATATTCAATCACCAATTTACTGTCTCCTCTTCTTTCTGAAAATTCAACTATTGACCAAAATTTCTTTACTCCAATAAATAGCTTAGCGTATTTAAGTTACAGTGTAAGTCCCCAATTTAAAAACAACAACAACAAAACACTCCAGCGACACCTGGGTGGCTCAGTCGGTTAAGTGCCTGCCTTTAGTTAAGCTTCTGCCTTCGGCTCAGGTCATGATCCCAGATCCTGGGATTGAGCCCCATGTAGAGCTCCCTGCTCAACCGGGAGCCTGCTTCTCCCTTTGCCTGCTGCTCCCCTTGCTTGTGCTCTCTCTCGGACAAATAAAATCTTAAAACAAAACAAACAAAAAAACCTCCAAATTGGAAAATATAAATTCCTCTTTTTGCCCTAGGTTTTTGAAACTAACACATACAGATAAAATTTAACATACAGCAATTCTCAAGCACTAAACTCTTCAATTGTATAAGCACCCATAATTTAGGATATTTTAGAGTAGCAGGGGAAAAGAAAGTAAACCTCAACTTGCACTCAGATGAATTTCCTCAAGGGCGAAGTGCATCAGTATCTAATACGACCTCTCTTCCTTTCACTGCTAACAAACCCCGAATTAACCTGATCTTGTCACATTCTATAAAATGTTCGTGTGCAGATTATTTCACAACAGCTATTGTTCAACTTCCAGGAAACATGTAACTTCAGTTATGAAATAAGTGCCAAGACAGTTTGCAAACACAAACAACAGTATAGGAACTTAGACACTTCACAGAAAATTAGAATTCAGCCATGAATGAGGTGCACAGTCTCTAGCTCTCAATTCTAGTACTCTATATATTTGTAAGGAAAGGAGAAGTCAAGGTATCTAGCAGGACTGGCCGGGGTACGGTTATTCTCTTGGCCAGAGGCATGGGGAGGGGTAGTCATTAGAGGGCTGATGATTAGAGGCATTCCAGCCACATTCCTCTGCAGCCGAAGGGCTGTAAACGCAGCTGCAAACACTCAGCCACCAGCAGCCTGCCTGGCTTGTCAGTGGACACCCGGCCCCATAGTTTTTGTTGAACGTATGCAAGAGATTAAGCAGGACTTGCGAGATACTCAGACTGAGCTACAATCATCTACGAATGGGTTTCCTTTAATACCGATCTAAAAATACTGGAACCTCAGCCCCCTATTCAGTAAAACTGGGTGATGAAGGGGTATGGCGAGTATCTGCAGATACTAGAAAATGTGAAACACCTGAAAACGTTCCTATCTCAGTCCCTGTGACAGGACATCTAAACAAAACTCTGCACTGCTGAAAACTCAAAGTAAAGCAAGGTTACTACTGCCATTAGAAAAAAAGATGTAGGAACACCTGGGTGGCTCAGACAGTTAAGCATCTGCCTTCTGCTCAGGTCATGATCTCCAGGTCTTAGGATCGAACCCCACAGTGGGCTCCCAGCTCAGCGGGGAGTCTGCTTCTCCCTCTGCCTCTGTCTCTCCCCCCGCTTGTGCTCTGTCTCTGTCTCTCTCAAATGAATTTTTTAAAAAAATCTTTAAAAAAAAAAAAAAGGAAAAAAGAAAAAGAGATGTAGCTCATGACGAAATGTTAAGTGTCAGTCCAGTAAGTCTTTATGTCACACAGGTATTAATTCAAGAGGATAGTAAACTCCTCCAGAGTGAAACAGACTCCCTCAGTATGTTGTGAGCTTTTTCTGGTAAGTAAAGTTTATCAACGCGGCGCCTGGGTGGCTCAGTGGATTAAGCCTCTGCCTTCGGCTCAGGTCATGGTCTCAGGGTCCTAGGATGGAGCCCCGCATCGGGCTCTCTGCTCAGCGGGGAGCCTGCTTCCTCCTCTCTTTGCCCGCCTCTCTGCCTACTTATGATTTCTGTCAAATAAATAAAATCTTAAAAACAACAACAACAAAGTAAAGTTTATCAACACAAAGGGAAAACTACCTTTCACTTAAGAGCTGCTAATCTATTCTTCTGTTGAATTTAAACAACATATTGAGAATAACTAAGTTCGATCTGCATAAGTGAAATTTTCAACTCCTTCAATTAAGCATTTATATTAACCAAGAAAATTCAATCCTTCACCACCAACAAGCCAGTTAAATGGAACACCTTATAGAAAGACCAGCTCCTGGAAACCCTGCTGCTGAATAATGAAATGTGCTACCAGGCACAGAGAGAATCGCTCAGTGGTTTCAGATTCTGGCCCGAAAAAGCAGAAAGTGCTTTCTAGTTGGGCACTTTCCACACATCCTGGCTTCTTAACAATGAATTCATCAACTCCTCCAGTCCCTCTTTATTCTCAAACAAGATTGATCCAGAGGAGTCTCTACCAGTTACTCAATTAGCTTTATATTCTAAAATTATAACCTGGGTAATTTGCCATGGCATACTACTGTTTAGTATCCAAACTCTTAACAACAAAATCAAGTACTCTTCTAGATTAGAAACTGGATTGACTCTCTGTATGCTATTACAGTCATTTGGATTTCAGGTTGCTGGGTCTATTTTCGAATGTGAATTATTTACTGGAGTGGACCATTTATGCTGAGTTTCTGGTAGATTACACTACTTCCTCCAAATTTGATCAGAGGAGGTGAAGAAAGCTCTATTTTGACGGGAAGGTTAAGACAAACTGTGGACTTCTGCTAAAAATACTCTCACCTTCCTTTTATGCAAAGGTCATGGTTTTAGTATAAGCAGTAGAAATAAAGAGTAAGTGTTTTGAACTCAGGTACTAATACATCTTTCATTTCTTCTATGGACCTAAAAAAATATGTCAGTGAAGTGAATTTGCATTTGGTCCTGACCACAGTGAACACTCAACACACTGTTTCCTATTTAAGGGTGCTTAAAGTTAAGACTGTACTTCGTATCAGGTGTCATCATTCATTATGGTGTATATACTCCTGCTCATTGTTTTAGAGCATATAAGGTCTTGGCACAGAGCAAAGTTTCTCAGCCTTGGCCCTATTGACAACTGGGGCCTGGTAATCCTTCACTGTGCGGGTTGTCTGCATTCACTGTAGGACTTTCAGCAGCAACCCAAGCCTCTACTTACTAGGGGCCAGTAGCACCATTCAGTGTGACAACCAGATAGGTCTGTCCCCTAGGAAGCCAAATCAATCCCACATTGAGAGCTCCTGGCATAGAGTTTAAACTAACCAAACAGTCACACGAGATGGGAGACTTGAATTTTCTTATTCGTTTTCAATGACATTTCAATAGTTGTATATCCCAAATCCTTTGTTAAGTGACCAAACAATTTATTTCCTGTGAATAGCAACAACAAAAATCCAATTTCAGTTTTATACATAGCTGAAAATGTTTTAACTTCAGCAATTTGACAAACTTTTAATCTTTTACTTTAAAATGTTTAAATTTGAGATTAAGCCTTTTAACTTTATAACTAGATAATGGAAATGAATCTTCATATCTTTACTGAGGGCCAAACCTTTTGTCAACTGAGGAAAGCTATTTCTGCTACTTTCAAAAGATCTACTCCCTGCAATCTCAGATCTGCTCTTTGGGGGACAGGGGCGGTGAGAGAGAAAGAATCTCCTGGTGCCCAGAATCTGCTTCAGAGCTCAGGGGCCTTTGCCACAATGTCAAGTATCTGATAGTAAGTCCCTTCTTAGAGCAGATCCTTCTTCTCTAACGTAACTGGCTTTCTTCTTTATTCAAAAGATACATTAACAGGGGCGCCTGGGTGGCTCAGTGGGTTAAAGCAGCTGCCTTCAGCTCAGGTCATGATCCCAGCATCCTGGGATCGAGCCCCGCATCGGGCTCTCTGCTCAGCCGGGAGCCTGCTTCCCCTCTCTCTCTGCCTGCCTCTCTGCCTACTTGTGATCTGTCTGTCAAATAAATAAAATCTTAAAAAAAAAAAAAGATACATTAACATTAATTTTAGAAAATGCTGCTTTTGCATATTAACTGCTAGTTCTGTCTTGGGATAGTCTGTTGTTTAAAAAAAAAAAAAAAAAGATTATTTATTATTTCAGAGACTGGCCTGAAATGGAAACATACCTAATTCATTTGCTCAAATTTCTCCAAAGGCTGTAGGGCCCTAAATCCACGAATAGTCAGAACCTTTCTATATATACATGTAGCTACAGATATGATTCTATGTTATCGAAAATGGATGCTGACTTTGCCATGTTCTACTCTTTGGCCTTGCAAATACCACTCGTATGTGTAGCCTTATAGGAAATGAGAATTTGGAGAGAGAGATTAATCACTTAATTTTCTCTTTTTTTCCAATGCTTCCCAAGAGAATAAGAGCCAAGTTACCAGGTTTATTCCTCCAATTTCTATGGAAACAATGACTGGTCCTCCTGTTAGCTCTTAGTTAACTGAAAGACAGTGGTTAAAGTTCTTGATTTTAATAGTCTTTTGAATCCTTGAACAATCATGGTTCATTTATCACTCTAAGACGGAAGGAAGCTGGTTAAAGTCAGGTGTATAAAAATGCCTCTTAGCTCAATCTTATGCACTTAAAGAAAAATGCATATGCACACACAGACACACAACAGTCTTTCCAACAAGAGCACAAATGAAAATGTTTGCTCCATCTCATGCACTGCTGTCTTCCAGGCACAAGGAATGAAAGCAACTAGATCCCGGAGAAGAGCAATCTCTAGAAGTTACTAACATTTCATCAAATATAAAGATAACAGATACCTACCATCAAAACTGCCTTGCTCAGAAGCAAGGTGCAACAGCTGATTGTATGTTTCAACTGAAGGCTGATAAACAAAGACTCCAGAGTTGAAGCAGTCAGGCCACCCTGGGTCTGGCGCCGCCGACAATTCTTCTCGCTCAAAAAGATCATCGATATTTGCTAGGACCTAATTCGAAGGGGAGGGAAAGCATTACAGAAATGTTCTGCCCCAGCATACTCTTAAGTTCTCCCTAAGTTATCAACACAAAAGATGCAATCTGCTGCTGATCTTAACCATTCAGATGACAGCTGTCAGGTAGCCTGGGCTTACTCTCCTCCATCACCTGATGCTTTCAATGAGTGGTTTTATCTGAACTTCACCGGCAAGTCTCGAGAGCATTCCTCAAATGCCTAACTGGTCTCAGTTACTATATACATCTTTCCAGTCACCAAAGCCACACTCACCAGAGTATCTGCATCCATGAACACACATTTTGAATACTGCGTAAGTGACCAGCAATGGAGTTTCGTTAACGTGACACCCAACTCAGGCCTCTTCATCAAGGTTAAATGCGCAGAATCGCCACTGTCCAAGACGTCTACGGTGATGACTTCATCGAAGACTGTCTCTAAAACTTTTCTGCCAAAATCAAATCCAGAAAACAGCGCTTAGTTTCTTTTCAGATAAGTAACAAGTAACCCATCTAATGTAAAATTGTATTCTTATTAGTCTACCCCATCAATTACTAGAGCAATCTGTTACTTTGATATAGTACAGTCTCTCAAATAGGTGGTGTTAATTTACTTCAGGCCAAACTGTATCAATTTGCATGGGCAGCTAACTTCACTAATAAAAATTCCTTTGGTGAGGATAAAGTACTTGTCTTAAACATTATTATAGCATCACTTTTCTATTGTTTATTGTATCACTGAATACCAGGCAAATTACAGAAACCACCTCTCAAAATTTGACTCCCTTTCAAAAGAGCACATCTTTACAACAACCTATGTATTTAACAATATTTCATTAGTTACTTCTGCCGATTACTGCATGTTTTACAAATAATGCTAAGTGCATATAATACCTGCAATAAAGCCTATAAATAACCATTTTTGCTGAAGCAGTTGACAACCAATCATATGTCCCAAAGGACGTTAAAGGACTTGGTTATTCAGCTGCCAGTTATTAGAATCAAATATAACCAACACTTACAGTATGCTTAGCACTTCTGGCATAATGAGAGACTCACTTTGGTTTGTGAGGTGCAACACTTCTCCAGGCCCAAAATTAACTCAAGATTTATTTTAGAAAGCAATCTTGATGTGGGTTAAGTGGAAGTATACTTAGATAGAACACTAAGCTCAGAGCAGGGGAACACATACCATAAAGCCCCATCATCACTGCACAAATTTTAACAACATGAAACATGCAGAACAAAACTGGTATTGTATTTTGTCTCCATGCTGTAGAAAAAGATGTTCCAATTCACACAGTAAACATCAGCTTTTTGAAAATAAATGGTCAGTGGAGCCATTTACCACAGTAGAGGAGGAATGGGAGACTACATGTGTCTTCTTGCACACACCCTCACTAAACAGACTACAAATTAAGATGTACACATTAGGAAACAGTCTTTTTTGCATTTTCCTAAATTACCCTTTATGAATAAGGTTATTAGTGTGAGAAGTATCTATCAATATATAGCAGCCTTTTCAGAGGTCCTTGGCATGTGCTTACATTTCTTGTAAAAAAAAAAAAAAAAGAAAAAGAAAAAGTCACAAAAGTGCATTTTCAATTTCTAAGAGGGATAGGAAAACAAAAATGAACACCTACAGAGCTGTTAGTGTGCACAGATATTTATGTAGTATTAGGATCTAGGTAGTTCAATCAAATATTTCAAAGTTTAATACCAATAAATCAAAGTGAACTAACCCAATCAACCAGCAGTTTGTGCCCCCCTACCCTCCCCCCCCCCCGCCCCCCAGAGTGCTTTCTTCGCACAATCCCTAGTTCAGAAAGTCCTGGAAAATATTCTAGTCTATTAAATGATAAATACAGTTCGTTAGATTACAAATGCCAACTGAGAGTGGGGAAAACTGCTACTTACTTTCAGTCACCTGAGGTTTCCCTGGTTAGAAACAGGAAACAAAGTAGCCCCTCTGCATTTGGGAAAGAAATGCAAGTGAAGTGTGATGACATAAAAGGAATGCCTGGACTAAAACATTCACTCAGGTCATCCTAGAGGTCTTGCTTACAGGAGGGTCCTTCTCACAGCTGGAACCAGTTAGAGCATGGGTCAGAACCGCACCTTCCAGAAGGGAGCTCAGCTGGAATAGTTCCCAAGAGCTAGGAAGAGGTTTCAGATCCAGAAATCCATCACTCAGCAATTCTGATCTTTCTCCACCTAGTGCTCAACCCCTGTAAATGGTATGGCCTCAATGCCCAGTGATGCCAGAAATGGGATAAAGACTTCAGAGCTCCACCGACAGACAGGCAGGAAGGTCCTCACCTCATGGAGTCGGAGACCTGAGGAGTGGCAAGCACGGCCAGCTTCCTGGTGGTCCTGTGCTGCTTCAGAGACGAGCCCAGGACTAAGGCTCCTTTGGCGTAGGCATCGTTTGTGGTCAGTGTCACAAAGGCCTGATCTTAATACAAAGAGAAAGAAAAAAAAAACAACACACACACTCATTATTAATAATATCCTACCTGGAAAAAGCTACCCCAGGACCCTTTTCAACCACTAACTTGGCAATATCAGCTCCTCTGAGATCAACTTTCTCTATTAATAAAGGAGCAGCTTCTTTGGGAGTGAGGAAAGAACCCAAGTGCCCACTTTAAGAATGATTCAAGACCATTCTTTAGCAGAAACATCTTTGGCAATCTCCAACAGGCTGATTAGCTTTAAAAATTAAACCCAATTTAGAGTCTGAACACACAAAATTCTCAGACTAAATAGTAGCTTAACACCAAAAAGTAAACCTCAGGAAATTAACAGGTGCTAACGACATCAAGAAGCACATTTTCTGTTTCCTACAAGTACTTTCAGCCAAGCACAAATGCAACTAATGACCTCAACTGACAGCATCTGAAAGCAAAGGCCATATTCTTCATTCTGATGCTTAGGCTTCTGCTAAGCCTTGGGCTTTATATATTGTTTCCTCAACCTGGAGCAAAGGCACCCACACCACCCACCACATCTCAAGTCACTCTGAGTGTCTGCTCAAATATCACCTTGATAGACAGGCCTTCCCTCTTTAGTGCTTCTATCCATGTTAACTGGCTTTAGGGACCACCTCAAAAGCACTAACAAACTTGCTTTTCTTTTTTTTCTTTAGGAGAACCAAGCAGCAACCCCTAACCTGTATCCTGCCCCCCCCCCGCCCCAACACACACACACACACACACACACACACACACACACACACACAATCTTGCGGTTGTCAGAAGGGAAGGCAAATACAGGGATTACCCCTCCCTCCAGTTCTCCCATTCCCTGGAATGAGTCTGAGGTCCACTCTGAGGGGATTCTAGCAAGGCAGTGGGCATCCAAATGTACAGGATACTTAGATCAAACACTGGCAGGGGTCACTTGGGGGCACTGTTGCCCAACCCAGGAGTTGGGACATTTTGTCATGAAGTCACGCTCTGTCTCATTTTCCCTTTGCCCATTTTCCAATGTGGAGGCTGGATGGAGGCAGAGTGAATTCCGTTGAAAAGCCAGAGAAAGTTGTAGGCTGTCAGGGGGCTAGAGCAGGAGCCAGCGAGCCAGCCGCACACCAGAGAGCATCTTCACACCCCACGGGACACTCTTCCTGAACAGGATAGTAATTAAGCTGTATAGAGACTGGTGTCTCCCACTTCTCAAGGGGCACCGGCTTCCCACCTAATCACACTCTAGGAAACCTCAGAACAGTAACCTGTCGTTTGACGTGCCCATCAATGTCTGCCTGACTTGTTCCTTCAACCCATGATGAGATGGCAACATTTCAGACAGCCTGCCCCAGGAGTATGTAATCTGGGGGATGAGGATTAATGTTTTAACTCAAAAGCGGTCCAGATTGGGGGAACTTGGATTCAAGTTTAATAAGGTAAAGAGGACTCGAGGGCTTCAGGAAGCAAGGATGTGGATGCTGTCCAAGATGAAGTAGGGACAGGACAGATGCTTAGGAACATGAGCTGGAACACCTAGCAAACATTACACAGGAACAGGAGAGACCAGTGACAGCTGGGTAAAAGAGAACACCTCCGGCTACATCTGCAATCTTTCGGCACTTCAGCTGCTCTCTAACCGCGCTATTAGCCTCAGCAACATCGGAAGGACCGACCAATTATCCCCGAGCTTCCCCTTCTCGGGGCAGAGTCAACCCCCGCAACAAGTGAGCCGGCGCACGCCCACCGCCTGCGGCCCGCTCCCCTGGGGCGCTCGCCCAGCTCTAGCTTTCCGCAACCCGGCCCCAAAGGCCTAAAAATAGGCTCGGCGTGGCGGCCAGCGCCCCGGCGGCCGGGAGAGGAGCCGGGCCGGCCGGGGCCGCCGCCGTCCGGGCCTCGAGGCCGGCCCTTCCCGGTGTTCCTGCTTGGGGGAGGCGGGGGCGGCCGCCGAGCGATCCCGCCGCGCCCCAGGGCGCGGGACAGGCGCCCCCAGGAACCGGCTCCCCACCCCCACCCGGCCCCGCCGCAGCTGCTCCGCCCGCCCTTCACGGTGAGAGCAGGAGGAAGGGCACGGAGACGGAAGCAGGAACGGGGGCTTCGGCAGAGGGCCCAGGCGCCGCCAGGCTGCCACCCCCACGACAGCGTCCCGGGCTCCGCGCCGCAGCTCCGGCGCCGAGGGGCGGCGGGGCAGCGGCTGACGCAGGAAGCGGCACGCCCGACTGCAGCCAGCCTGCAACTTTGCGGCGGTCCTCGTCCTGCCAGGAACTCCCCCGGGGCTGCGGGGCGGGGAGGCGGCTGGCGGCGGCAGCGCGGGGCGAGGAGCCGGAGTCCGGGGGGCGGTGGGCGGCGCGGCGCGTACCTGTCATGGTGCTGCCGAGGGGGGCGGGCGGCCGCCGCAGCCGCAGGTTGCTGGCTGGGAGAAGCCGGGTGCCGGGAGGGAGCGCGGCCAGGCAGGAGGCGCGGCGGGAGCCGAGCGTGGGCCCGGAGCGCTCTTATAGCGGCCGTCACGTGGCCGCGCACGCTCCCGGCGCCCGCCGGCATCCTCCCTGCTGAGCAGCCGGCCGGGGCAGCCGACCCCCGTCAGCTCCCAGCCCCTCCACCCCCGGGGCTGGGCTCCCGGCCAGCTTCGAGGGGCACCTGCCCGGGACCTCGCGCCTCCGCATCCCCCCCTCAACCGGGGATTTGGAACGGAACTTTGGGGCAGAGCGTGGCATCAGCAGGACAAACTCCCGAAGAAGCCAAGGGTTAGAGAACTCTAAAAAATAAAAATCCCAGGTCACTCTACGGACAATAATTCGCTTGGACTGTTTGAAATAAACAAAGTTTGAATTTCACTCTTCTCCTAGAATTACAAATCAGCTTCTGGAATCCGTTTTTGGTATTCTCGCAATGGTCTTGCGGCTTTGACTGAAAAATGGAAAGAATTCTTCACTGTATTGTTCAGATTCTTGGAGCCCTCTGCATCCATTAGATAAGATTTTGTTTACTCCTTACAACATCCCCACGAAGTAGGTGGTAGCCTCATTTTACAGATGAAGAAACTGAGTTACGGAAAGGTTGAGTTACTTGTCTGTGGTCATTTCAAGGGGAGAAGGTAGGCAGTTTGGTTTACAGAAATGACCTTCCTACTGGTAAGGCTATGACATCCCAGGTAGCTGGTGCCCTAAAAAAATTAGCAAATTATGGTAACTCTGGTTGAGTAATATAGTTGTTTAGGTTAATCTGTTTCACAAATCATGAAAAGGTGAATTTGTCATTTTGCTAGGAAGTTGAGAAATAGCTTTCTTTTGTGATCACACCCTTCTCTCCCCATCCCCTCCACCCAGCCCAAACATACCAGGAAAGGAATAGGTAGTACAATTCTCTGCCAACAACAGTTGCTCAGTAAATGCTGAATGGAGGCCAAATAGGAAACTGACAACATCAGGTCAAAAATGAAACAGATGTGGGGTGCCTGGGTGGCTCAGTGGGTTAAGCCTCTGCCTTCGGCTCAGGTCCTGGTCTCAGGATCCTGGGATCAAGCCCCGCATCGGGCTCTCTGCTCAGCAGGGAGCCTGCTTCCCCCTCTCTCTCTGCCTGCCCCTCTGCCTACTTGCGATCTCTGTGTCAAATAAATAAACAAAATCTTAAAAAAAAAAAACAAAACAGATGCATAAGAATAAGTGTTTTATTGTAAAGGTGGTATTGATATTCTTAAACCAATTATCTTGGTTTCCTCAAGTGTAGGCCTGTACCACCTACATTAGAATTGCTTAGGGGCGCCTGGGTGGCTCAGTGGATTAAAGCCTCTGCCTTTGGCTCTGGTCATGATCCCAGAGTCCTGGGATAGGGCCCCGTATCGGGCTCTCTGCTCAGCGGGAAACCTGCTTCACCCTGTCTCTCTGCCTGCCTCTCTGCCTACTCGTGGTCTCTGTCTGTCAAATAAATGGATAAAATCTAAAAAAAAAAAAAAAAAAAAAAAAAAGAATTGCTTAGGGCACTTGTTAAAATGTTAATTTTTGGTCCTAAGTCCAAACCTCCTGAATCAGAATCTTAAGGGTGGAATCTAAGAATCAGCATCTTAATTATCATTCTTCGGAAATCTCTCTTGATCCCTTCCCCATCTCCCATCATGGCATGGAGACCACTGATTCACTTGGAAAGACCTCCTGGTTACTTAGCTTTATAAACTTCCTTTGTAGGAAGTGGAAATGTGGGGGCAAAGGTACAATGGAGGGGTGTTCATGTATTAAAACCCTGTGGGTTCAGAAGAGTTGATGCTCTTTAAGCAATATGAAGGCTGTGCGTGACTTGTACCCACCTGGGTGAGGGAAAACAGTGGTGCTCCAGGTCTTAATTACTTCTTTCTATACTGATACAGAAAATATGAAATAGTGAAGTGTACATCTTTCACTCAGGAACCCTCCTGCCCTTGATGATTCTTTACCACCTGCTGGGCTTTCACAAAGCGTGATGCTGGATCCAAAAGGGCAAAGCCAGCAGGAAGATCTGAGGACAACTAGAACAGAAGGGAAAATTTCCTTAGGAACAAGCTCCTCTCTGCTCCATCATCCAGGATGTTTAAGTAAGAGTGGCCATCACAGCCTTCTTTCCTGTGTTTTATGCACATTTACAATAAGAGAACGTATATAGGTTTCACCACCTTAAATAGGGACATTTTGAGGTTGCTACAATGTCTCAGTTGAGATTACTAATAGTGACGCACTGCCCAATTTTCCTGAGGCTGTTTTACATTGAGTTTCAGTTAGGTATGAGAGCAAGGCGTCTCAAACTTAAGCGGGCACACAGGTTTTCTGGGGATCTTGTTAAAATGCAGATTCTGACTCAATAGTTTGGAGTGGCTCTCCCTGGTGATGTCCAGGTTGTGGACCAATTTTGCATAGCAAGGTGATTGAATGTTCTGGATTGAACATGCTAGAAGGATTTAGACGTAGAGGAAAGACAGACAATGTTGTAGTGGGACAGATGTCTGAGAATTTAATTTATTAACTTTTTTCCAGTGAAACTTGTGTAGCAGAATTTCTAAATCCTTAAAGGAAGATTTAAATAAATTCAAAAAGAAAACCTACATGGGTACTACCAACTTAGTATTATCATGACTATTAACCATTTAAACCCATGCTGAATGTGTATATTTAGCAAGGTTGGTCCAAAATTCATTTTTAGTTGGCTTTGGAATGCATTATGTAATTTTTTGGCAGGATACTTAACCTTCCTAATTATGTTTTGTTTAAGATAATGCTGAAATCAGTTTGCATTCCCTTGAGAACACACACTAATTGATGGTGGGAGCCACTGACCTAGAAATAT
This sequence comes from Martes martes, assembly GCF_963455335.1. Lineage (NCBI taxonomy): Eukaryota > Metazoa > Chordata > Mammalia > Carnivora > Mustelidae > Martes > Martes martes. The sequence continues at coordinate 73,946,166 of NC_137888.1, read as the reverse complement.
ACTCCAGAGGGCAACCTGCTGGCCTAAGACAAACAGTTCCCACGGATGGTCCACGAAATCAATATACCACATCTGCCCAGACACAGGAACTAACTAGTTAACTAACTACTTAAAATTTTGCCCTTAATTGGTAACACACAAAATCTGTACCTGGAATTGTTGCCAGTGATCACATCTCCGTCCAACTCCAACTGAAAGCTTATTCAAGAAATATTATCCTTGGAGGCCCAAAGTTGTTCATTCCTCACTTGAAAGCTAGAATCTCAAACTCCACAAGTTGCAAGGGCCTGTTGACTAGGGTATTTTTTTAATGCCTTAAAAAAAAAAAAAACCAACAACTTTATTAAGATATAATTCAGGGACATCTTGGTGGCTCAGTCAGTTAAACGCCTACCTTCAGCTCAGGTCATGATCCCAGGGTCCTGGGATCAAGTCCTGCACCAAGTCCCTTGCTCAGTGAGGAACCTGCTTCTCCCTCTGCCTGGTGCTCCCCCTGGCTTGTGCTCTCTTGTTCTCTCAGTCTCTCCGACAAATAAATAAATAAAATCTTTAAAAAAAGATATAATTCACATACCATAAAATTCAGCCATTTAAAGTATCCAATTAGATGGTTTTGAGTGTATTCACAGGATTGTGCAAATATCACCACAATCTAACTTTAGAACATTTCATCACCCAAAAAGAAAACTATACCCATAAGCAATCACTCCTCATTCTCGCTCTCCCTCAGCCCTCAGCAACTACTTATAATTCTGTCTCTATAGATTTGTCTAGAAAGATTTGCCTGTATGTGGCCTTTTGTACTGGCTTCTTTCATTTACTAACTTAATGTTTTCATAGTTCTTTCATGTAAGGGCATGTATCGGTGTTTCAATCCTTTTTATTGGCAAATAATATTTCATTATATGGATATATGATGTTTTAGTTACCATTCATGAATAAACATGTTGATGAACATTTGGGTAGTTTCCACTTTTTAGATACAGCAAATAATGCTGGTAAGAACATTTATTTGTATCCAAGTTTTTGCTTGACACACGCATATATTTTTTAAAATACATACATACATACATACATAGACCTATCTCCTCCCGGATCTATACCAACTGTAGAATTGCTGGGTCCTATGCTAACTGTATGTTTAACATTTTAAGATGGCCAAACTGTTTTCCAAAGTGTCTGCATCATTTTGCATTCTGATTAGTATGAGAATTTCTTAACCAATGTTGTTGTCTTTTATTATAGCTATCCTAATGGGTCTGGAGTAGCATTTCATTGTGGATTTGATTTGCATTTCCCTAATGGCTTGTGATGTTGAGCATTTTTTCATGTGCTTATTGTCCATTTGCATATCTTCTTTAGAGAAATGACTTCACCCACTTTTAAATTGAGTCAATTTTTTGTTATTGAGTTATTTTTTTTTTGAAGATTTTATTTATTTATTTGACAGATAGAGATCGCAAGTAGGCAGAGAGCCAGGCAGAGAGAGAGGAGGAAGCAGGCTCCCCGCTGAGCAGAGAGCCTGATGTGGGGCTCGATCCCAGAACTCTGGGATCATGACCTGAGCTGGAGGCAGAGGCTTTAACCCACTGAGCCACCCAGGTGCCCCTTGTTATTGAGTTATAATGTTTCTTTATGTATTCTGGATACAAGCCCTTATCAGATACATATTATATAATGTATGATTTTTATTTATTTTTTAAAAATTTTTAAAGATTTTATTTATTTATTTGAGAGAGAGAGAGAGTGCATGAGCAGAGGGAAGGGCAGAGGGAGAGGAAGAAGCAAATTCCCCGCTGAGCAGGGAGCCCAAGGTGGGGATCAATCCCAGGACCTTAGGATCATGACCTGAGCCTAAGGCAGACACTTAAACAACTGAGCCATGCAAGCACCCCTGATTCATATATACATATAATATATATACATATGTAAATAATTTGTAATATATCCTCTTATTCCGTTTGTTGACTTTTAACTTTCTTGATAGTAGTATTTTAGCATAAAAGTTCTAAATTTCTACACAGTCCAATTAATTTATTTTTATTTTTTGCTTGTGCTTTTAGTATTATGTCTAGGAAACCACTGTCTAACCTGCAGTCATGAAGATTTGCCCTTTTGTTTTCTTCTATGAGATTTATAGTTTTAGCTCTTAAATTTAGGTCTATAATCCATTTTGTGTTAATTTTTGTGCATCATGTGCAGTGGAAGTCCAGGTTCTTTCTTATGCATGTGGATACTGAATTGTCCCAGCACTGTTTATTGAAAAGTCCATTGTTTCTCCATTGAATGGTCTTAGCACCTTTGTTGAAAATCAGTTGACCATCAGTGTGACAATTCTAGTTCTGGACTCATTCTATTCCATTGATCTATGTGTCTATCCTAATGCTAATTCTACATTGCCTTGATTTCTGCAGCTTTGTAGTAAGTTTGGAATTGAGAAGAGTGAGTCCTTCATTTTTGTTCTTTTTTCAAGATTATTCTGGTTATTCTGGGTTCCTTGTATTTCCACATGAATTTTAGGTTCAGCTTATTAATTTCTCCAATAAAGGAAGATGGGATTTTTATAGAGATTGCACTTAATTTTTAGATCAATTTGAGGAGAACTGACAACTTAAAAACTTAAAACTTCTGATCCATGAACATGAGATGTCTTCTCATTTACTTAGATTTTCCTTAATTTCTTTCAACAATACCTAGTAGTACATTGCCTTTTATTTATTTTTTATTTATTTTATTTTATTTTATTTTTTTTAAGATTTTATTTATTTATTTGAGAGAGAAGAGTGTGTGAGAGAGCACAAGTATGGGGAGTAGCAGAGGGAGAGGGAGAAACAGGCTCCCAGAGGAGCAGGGAGCCTGATGTGGGGCTCAATTCCAGGACTCCGGGATCAGTACATTGCCTTTTAAAGCACATAACAAAATTCAAACAAACTAGGTCTGTTAGCTGCATAACCCCCACAGTCATGACACCTGATTTTCTTTTTTTTTTCCCCTGTAATTTTCATCTTTAATTATTTTTAAAATATTTTATTTAAATTCAATTTAATTAACATATATTGCATATAAGTTTCAGAGGTAGAATTCAGTGATTTCATCGGTTGCATACAACACCCAGTGCTCATCACATCATATGCCCTCCTTAATGCCCATCCCTTAATGCCCATCCGCCCACCCTCCTCCCCTCCAGCAACCCTCAGTTTGTTCCCTATAGTTAAGAGTCTCTTGTGGTTTGCCTTCTTTTCTGTTTCCCTCTTATTTTTCCTTCCCTTCCTCTATGTTCATCTGTTTTGTTTCTTAAATTCCACATATGAGTGAAATCATATGGCATTAGTCTTTCTCTGACTGATTTATGTCACTTAGCCTAATACCCTCTCGTTCCATCCACGTTATGGCAAGTGGCAAGATTTCATTTTTGATGGCTGCATAATATTCCATTTTATATATATACACCACATTTTCTTTATCCATTAATCTGTCAATGGACATCTGGGCTCTTTCCATATTTTGGCAATTGTGGACATTGCTGCTATAAACACTGGGGCACATGTGCTCCTTTGAGTCATTATGTTTGTATCCTTTGGATAAATACCTAGTAGGGCAACTGCTGGGTCAGAGGGTAGCTCTATTTTTAACCTTCTGAGGAAACTCCATACTTTTTTTCTAGAGTGGCTGTGCCAGTTTGCATTCCCACCAACAGACACCTGGTTTTCATATCTAGTAGATACTCTAAATTTATATTCTTGACTAAAATGGGATTATCTTCAACTTTTATATAAGGAACAACATTGTTTTGCTCCATCACAAGACAACCTTTACAAACTCCACTTTGGCACTATCATTAGTAATAGCTATCACTTACCTGATGCTAGGCTTGTACATATTAAATCATTTAACCTTTAACAATCAAATGAGGTAGATAGTCTCTAATCCCCAATGTCAATGGGAGACACAGAGCTCACCCAACATTATACAACTAGTAATTCGTGGAGGTGCTTCCCCAGTCTGCAATAACCAGGGCTTGGTTATGTGTGCAGGTTGTGTACTATTCAAAAGCTGCGAAAGGAGATGTGTGCAGTTAAGAGTCAGTCCCCTCCCACCTTTTCCCTACAGCCACTGTGTTTCCCTGCATAGAGCGGCATTATGTTCTCGGCTCTCTCTGTGGATCTAAGGATGCCACAGAAAACTCACTTTGGCTTTTCCGATGTGCTGTTGATGATGTTTGCTGTGTCACACAAGTTCTTCTTTCAGAGGATCCATGGGAAAATTTTCACCCTAGTCTTAGAAAGAATGTTGCATCTCCTTAATACTTAGTTTTTTCTTTATTTTATAGGCATTTTGAAACTTATACATGCTTCCCCCTTTTTTGGTCCACTTAGAAGCTTATGGCAAAATTTGCAGCTACTTCTTGTTGTTTAGCCCCTGCACCCTGCATTTACTTGCATTACTTACTCTCATTATTACGCCTGCCTTATTCATGAAGTTGCATGAGATCCTTTGGAAGTAGGGGAGGCATGTGGAATTAATTAGTAAATAATTAAATGATCAGAGGCTTCTAGTGGGAGTAGAGCACAGAAAATGAAATTTCAGCTCAATTTGGGTGACTCTAGAGGTTTTGTGGTGGTTTCTCAGTAAAATGAAAATTCCACAAATTAGAGAGGCAGGGTTATGGATCCAGACATGGGAATAACCTTCTGTAATTAGTCTAAGACAAAGTAATTGCCTATCTTTCAATCTTACTTTTATTATTTATTCTGCCAGTAACACAATAACAACATGATGGTGGTCAAAAAGCAGAAATAAAGTTGTCCAGGATCTTTAACCATGAACTCTTCGGGGAAAATATATATACATATGCACATATAATCTGCTTTCAAACTTCAGTTACCATATTTGTTATCTTTTAGTTTGTGGGTTAAATCATTTAAATTAGCGAGTTATAAGACTAAAAATTAAGAGACTCTCTTTGGCAGTTATCTGTTCTTTAAAATCAGCTTTATTGTAGCATAATTTATATACAATAAAATTTATTTTTTAAAAGTATACAATTCAGGACACCTGGGTGGCTCAGTTCGTTGGGTGTCTGCCTTCAGCTCAGGTCATGATCCCAGGGTCCTGGGATTGAGTCTCACATTGGGCTCTCTGCTGAGTTGGAAATTTGCTTCTCTCTCTGCCTCTGCCTCCCTCTCTCTCTCTCTCATGAAAATAAATAAAGAAAATCTTTAAAAAAAAAAAAAGTATAGGGACACCTGGGAGGCTCGGTTGGTTAAGTGGCTGCCTTCGGCTCAGGTCATGATCCCAGCGTCCTGGGATCGAGTCCCATATCGGGCTCCTTGCTCAGCGGGGAGCCTGCTTCTCCTCTGCCTCTGCCTGCCACTCTGTCTGCCTGTGCTCACTCTCTCTGACAAATAAATAAATAAAATCTTTAAAAAAAAAATAAAAAATAAAAAAGGTATACAATTCAATGAGTTTTGACAAATATATACTATCATGTAACTATCAACACAATCACCTCCCAGATCTCTCTCTAGTGCCTTTGTGGTTACTCTCATCCCCCTACCCTGGTCCCTGGCCAACACAGCTCTGATTTCTGAGCAAATAGATTTGTCTTTTGTAGAATTTCATACAAATGCGATCATACAGTATGCAGTCTTTGTGTCTGGCTTCTTTTAGCATAAGGCTTTTGAGGTTTATTCATATTGCTGAGTATCAATGGTTCATTACTTTTTATTGCTGAGTAAAATTCTTTTGCATGCATATACCAACATGTATTTATTCATTCACCAGCAGATGGACATTTGAGTTGCTTTTACTTTGGGTTTTATGAATAAAGCTGCCATGAATATTCAACTGCTAGGAGCAGGATTTTTTTTTTTTTCTTAATTTATTTACTTGACAGACAGAGATCGCAAGTAGGCAGAGAGGCAGGCAGAGAGAGGAGGAAGCAGGCTCCCTGCTGAGCAGAGAGCCCGATATGGGGCTCGATCCCAGGACCCTAGGATTATGACCTGAGCCGAAAGTAGAGGCTTTAATCCACTGAGCCACCCAGGTACCCCTACTAGGAGCAGGATTACTGGATTGTGTAGTATTATATATGTAAGTTTGTAAGAATGGCAGTTGACTTTCAAAGTTCATTGCAAAAACTGGATGAAATCATGAAGAACGGAAGTGATCATTTTTATATAAAATTGATTGTGTCCTGAGATGATGTGATGTCCATTCATAGTACACCGAGAGAAGGGGACATAAGTCCCCACTTGTGTTACTGGAAAATGACCCTCCTTTAGCATGCCAATGCCATCTGCTTCTAACTGTCCAGCATGTGTACGCTTAGGGTCTCATTTGAGGAGGATTAGAAAAGATGACCCCAAGAGTCATTATGATTCAGACTTAGTGATCTGTGGACTGCAGGCTTTTACCTGAAGAACATCACTGTCTGTCACCAAACCTCTAGGACACAATATATATTATAGAAAATACTCTCTTGTGGATTATATCATCTGATCTTCAAAACAGCCTATCAGGTCATCTAGCCTATCAGGTCATCTACATGGTATTTTTACAAGGCCATTGTGACTCAAGCAATAATTTTATTCTTTTTTCTAAAAAGCATTCAACTTCCGGCTTAAACAACAACAACAAAACTAAAGACTGCCCAGCCCTGAGACCTCTTACATTACTGAACTACAGCCAGTCCCTCAGGATCATCACATCTCTGAGCTCGATCCCAGCCCTGAATCTCCAAAGGGAGTGTGAGGTTGAGGGATGTCTGTTGAACACAATGTTTGGAAACAAAAAAGGTTTTTGTTGTGGTTTTTTTTTTTCTTATCCACCGGGTGAAAATGGCCTTCTTTGGTTCATGCAGAATTACTTTCCCTGTATTATGGACGATATAACTGAAACTCAGAGAAGTAAGAAAATTGCTCAAGGTCATTTGACTACATGTCTGGAGCTTCTTGAACTGTGCTGCCTTCCTGGAATTTGAGTGGGAATCAGAGCATTCCTCAGAATTTGAGACCTCAGAGACACTCACTGCCAGTTCTGGCAATCCACATCTGCTTCTCCTTTTGACACGGAGGAGATGGAGGCGTGAATGAGGTATTGGATTTTTGAAGAAGAATCTCAAAGAAGAAAAAAAAGGGGGCAGAAAGTAGGAGATAGATGAATGTTGGAAGCAGCCTGAGAGAGGTTCTAGACCACAAGCAGGCAAAGAAGGAGTCAGAGTTCAAGTGAAAAAGAGCCAAGAAGGCTCCAAGGTCCCAAAAAAGCTGGTGTCAAAGGACATATGTCACTTCACTCTTAGTAATTCCTAAGCAGCTTCTAAAACAGATCCTATCGCTTACTCTCATTCCAGGGAGGGGTCATCGGAACAAAGGCTTAATAACTTCTCTGAGTGTCCTAAACTCCTAAAATATCTTTACCGTTCTGAAATTCCTTTTACAGAGGACAATATATTTCACCTATAATTAGAGAGAAAAAATAAATTCTGGTTAAGAAGAGACATTTATTTGAAGAGCTAATTTTACGAGGCACAGTAAGGAATAGGTACCACATATATAATCTCATTTAATCTTTTCGACAGCCCTGTGCAGGAGACATTATTACCTCCATTTTGCACACAAAATGATGAGACAGAGATGTTAGGAAACTGTTTACTTTCGATGTGTGAATATGCCTTTCATGAGCCAGTAAATAGATTCCGTGTCCGGAGGTATTTTTGTCATACATGAATACAGTTTGTGGGTACAGCTTTGCTTGACATGATTACTGAAGATTTTTGAAAACAAACTTCTTAAAAAAAAAAAAAAATAACCAAGGGGCGCCTGGGTGGCTCAGTGGGTTAAAGCCTCTGCCTTCGGCTCAGGTCATGATCCCAGGGTCCTGGGATCGAGCCCTGCATCGCTCGCTCTGCTCCGTGGAGAGCCTGCTTTCTCCTCTCTCTCTGCCTGCCTCTCTGCCTACTTGTGATCTCTGTCTGTCAAATAAATAAATAAAATCTTTAAAAAAAAAAAAACAAACTTTATTAAGATAAAGCAACATGCTTTCAGAAGATCCGTTCATTGACGTATGGCTATTTTGCACACAGAGCAATTATAGTAACATAGAATTCTTAGAACTATGAATACCTAGTGCTTTTGTGGTCATTTATAAATTAAAGAGGGGTTTATGTAGAAACTGAAATTTACTCAGTCTTGGTAATTACATTTTTTAAGGGATATTTAAGGTTTTTTCCCAAATAAGTATTTTAAGCATTTATTTTATTTTATTATTTAAAGATTTTGGTTATTTATTTGAGACAGAGAGAGAGTGACAAAGATAGCAAGAGAGAGCAGGAGAGGGGAGGAGAGGGAGAAACAGGCTCCCTGTTGAGCAAGGGTGGGGGGGGGGTTGGATTCCAGGACCCTGGGATCATGACCTGAGCCGAAGGCAGATACTTAACTTACAGAGCCACCCAGGCGGCCCTTAAACATTTTTTTTTTTTAAAGTAAGGCAAGAACAAGAGACTTTTTATTATTCCAAACAAATCAATATAGCCCTCAAGCTTTAAAATACTTCTCACTTCTGTTTTGTGTTATATAGCTCTTAAACATATTGCTTCTGGCTGCTTCCAATTTTGCTTCTGATGAACTTTGAAGTTCTTTATTTTCATTTTGGTTTTTTTTGGGGGGGGTGTTATAACTAGATAAATCTTTGGTTCCTAAAGTATTTCAGGTTTTGTTTCGTCAGATGATTGAGATCATTTTTTATTTGGATTTATACAGCTTAAAAAATTTACTAAAGTGGGGCTCCTGGGTGGCTGAGTGGGTTAAAGCCTCTGCCTTTGGCTCAGATCCCGGGGTCCTGGGATTGAGCCCCACATAGGGCTGTCTGCTCGGCAGGGAGCCTGCTTCCCCCCTTCTCTCTCTTCCTGCCTCTCTGCCTACTAGTGATCTCTGTCAAGTAAATAAATAAAATCTTTTTTTAAAAAATGTACCAAAGTATCCACCACATTAAATTTCATTGGCAAGTATTTAGGAATGATTGTCCGCTAACCTCAATATTTCAGAAACATTTGCAATCAATAGCTCAAGGGCTGGTGGGTAAGCCAAACCTGTGCAGCGTGGACTGACCTTGAGCTGAAAATTTCTCACTGTCAGTTTGCATCAGGAAAACCCCTCCAGTAGCCCAGGATCTTCCTTGAATACTACAGAGCTGAAAGCTGTTGCCAGAATTTGATACTCCACCATTCTATGCCAGACAGGGTGCTACAGCCCAAAATGTCTGGTCATGGTACATCATTGGGACGCACCCAGCTTCTGGCCTGGCCAGAAGCTTAAGAGCAGTAATAGCATCTAACCTTGCTGGGCCTATCAAAAAATCAGCATGTGAGCTCTTTGGCAGGTTCGGCTTGTGTCAGCTGAGGGCAGTCCTTTCTAGAGGCAAGTGGGTTCTCCCGAAGGAAGGAGAGGTGGCGCTGCCCTGCCACCTCCTAGAATCAAATTCAAGAAAGTCTGTGACCACTGTATATGACTCTCATAAAGGCATATCTGTAGGAAAGGTACTGACTACCTGAGGGACAAGCAGAAGAATAGTTTGTATCAAACATATTGGCTACAGGAATTTGACAGATCTCCTGGACAAATCGGTTCTTTTTTTTAAAGATTTTATTTATTTATTTATTTATGTATTTGTTAGAGAGAGAGAGAGAGAGAGAGCGTACAAGCAGTGGGAGGGGCAGGCAAAGGGAGAAGCAGACACCCTACTGAGCAAGGAGACTGACCCAGGACTTGATCCCCAGACCCTGGGATCAGGACCTGAGCCCAAGGCAGATGTTTAACCGACTGAGCCACCCAGGAATCCCACAAATCAGTTCTGAAAGAAATAGCATTTGTCCAGAATAGGTGTTTGGATTTTTTTTTTTTTTTTTTTTTTTGAGATCAAGAGAAAAATTCCTTAAAGGTCCAGAAGCCCTGCAACTAGCAGTTCCAAAGAATATGCTCAGGGGGTGAGGACAGCTGGGCGTTTCCAGCACGCCCACAACAAAACACAATATATTCCTGCCTGTGGAGCCTTAAAGATTGGAGGCTTAAAAGTTAAGACCTTCAACAGTAGATAAATAATCAAGACTGATGGGCTGATGTTTAAGGTAAAGTTTAGATAAGAGAAAAAATGGTGGAGGTTCATATCGGAATCCACATTCTTTTAAGATTTCATTTTTCTCTTTTGGAGATTTCTTTTTTGTTTGTTTGTTTTGTTTTTAAAGATTTTATTTATTTATCCGACGTACAGAGATCACAAGCAGGCAGAGAGGCAGGCAGAGAGAGGAGGAAGCAGGCTCCCTGCTGAGCAGAGAGCCCGATATGGGGCTCAATCCCAGGACCCTGAGATCATGACCTGAGCTGAAGGCAGAGGCTTTAACCCACTGAGCCACCCAGGTGCCCCCTCTTTTGGAGATTTCTTAAGGTTTTCTTTATACTTTTATTGGTTTCAAGAAGACTGAAAATTGGGTTCAAATTTTTAGGGTTAGGATAAATAGGCCATTGTGTGACGGTCTCAGTTAAAAAAAAAGATAAAAAGAGTTAACTGTTTGAGGCAGTATTTCAATACTATTTTTTTCAAGTGAAAGGGATAGAATAGATCATTTTCATATATTTTAAATTATTTAATTTTTTGAATAAGTAATTATTTAATGGTTCAAAAATAAGTATAAAAAGCTCTATGGTGAAAAGTCTCTCTGCAACTCCTGTCCTACTCTCCACAGGTAACAATTTCACGCATAAGAAAAATGAATATATAGGTAATTCCTTCCCCAATTTTATGTAAGGGGAACATCCTATACATCTTGTTATATGGTATCCCATTATTTTTTTTAATTAGCAAACTTTATTTTTAGAGTGGTTTTAGGGTCATAGCAAATTTGAACAGAAAGTACAGAGTTCCCATATACCCCCTGTCCTCACACACCTACAGCCTCCCCCCACCAACATCCCACATCACGGTGCCACATTTGTTCCCATCGGGGAACCTACACTGACACATCGTTATTATCCGAAGGCCACAGTTTACATTAGGGTGCGATGTTGGTGTGTTGTACATTCTATGGGTTTGGACATATGTGTAAGGACAAGTATCCAGCACGGCAATATTGTACAGAACAGTTTCAGTGCTCTGAAGTTCCTCCCTGTCTGCCAATTCGTTCCTCCTTCCTCCTAACCTGCGCAACCACTAATCTTTCAGATTGGCTTCTTTCACTCAGTAATGTGCTTTTAAGTTTCCTTCATGTCATTTCATGGCTGGATAGCTCATGTTCTTTTAGTGCTGAATAAAATTCCACTGTGTACCACAGATTATTTGTCCATCTCCTGAAGGACATCTTGGCTGTTCCCAAGTTTTGGTAATGATGACAAAAGCTGCTGTAAACATCTATGTGCCAGTTTTTGTGTGGACGTAAGTTTTTGGTTCTGTTGGGTAAATGCCAAAGAGTGTTAACTGCTGGGTCATATGGTAAGAATATGTTTAGTTTTGTAGAAATTGCCGAAGTGTCTTCCAAAGTGTATGCACCATTTTGCATCTCCGCTACAAATGTCATTGACATGCTCACCAGCATTTGCTGTTGTCAGGGTTCTAAATTTTGGCCATTCTAAGAGATGTGTAATGGTGTCTCATTATTGTTTTAATCTGCATTTCCCTGGTCACTCACGAGGTGGAACATCTTTCCATATGCTTATTTGCCATCTGTCTATCTTCTTTGGTGAGGGATCTGTTAAGGCCTTTGTCCTTTTTATTAATTGGGTTGTTTGTTTTCCTATTGTTTACTTTCAGGGATTCTTTGTATACTTTGGATAACAGTCCTTTATCAAACATGCTTGCCCAAATACTTTCTTCCAGTCTGTGGCTTATCTTTTCATTCTCTTGACAGCATCTTTCATAAAACAGAAATTTTTAATTTTAATGAAATCCAGCTTATTAATTCTTTCTTTCACAAACTGTGCTTTGGTGTTGCTTTTAAAAAGTTGTTACCAAACCAAGGTCATCCATATTTTCTCCTGTGTTATCTTCTAGGAGTTTCGTGGTTTGGTGTTTTACATTTAGATCCATGATCCATTTGGAGTTAATGTTTGAGAAAAGTGTAAAGTCTGGGTCTAGAATAATTATTTTGCGTGTGGATGTCCAGTTGATCTGGCACTTGTAGCAAAGATGAATTTTTTCTATTGTAGGGCCTTTATCCCTTTGTCAAAGATAAATTGATTATATTTACATGGGTCTATTTCTGGATTTTCTATTCCATGATGTATTAATCTATTCTTTTGCAATACCACACTGTCTTGATTATTATAACTTAATAGTAAGTCTTGAAGTCGGGTAGTATCACTTCTTCAACTTTGTTCTTCTTTAATCTTGAGTTTCTTATCTGGATCTTTTGCCTTTCGATATAAATTTTATAACCAGTTTGCCAACATCCACAAAATGACTTTCTGGGATTTTGACTGGGATCATGTTGAATCTATAGATCAGGTTGGGAAAAACTGACATCTTGAAAATACTGAGTCTTCTTACCCATGAACATGGAATATCTCTCCATTTATTTAGTTCTTGTCTGATAATCTTTCACCAGAATTTTGTAGTTTGCCTCATATAAATATTGCACATCTTTGTTAGATTTATTTCATTTTGGGGGTTACAGAAGTAAACAGCGATGTGTTTTAAGCAAATTCCGCTTGTTAATTGATGGTATATAGGAATGTGATCAACTTTTGTATATTAACCTTGTATCCTGCAGCTTTGTTATAATTGCTTATTAGTTCCAGAAGCATTTTTTGATCAACTGTTTCAAATTTTCTATTTAGGTCATCATATCATCATCTATGAACAAAGATAGTTTTATTTCTTTTTCCCAATCTGTATACCTCTTATTTCCTTTATTATGTTATTGCATTAGCTAGGATTTCCAGTGCAATGTTGAAAACCAGTGGTAAGAGGGGACATCTTTGTCTTCCTGATTTTAGTGGGAAAGCTTCAAGTTTCTCACCAATAAGTATAATGTTAGGTGGTTGTTGTTGTTTTTATAGTGGTTCATTATCAAGCTGAGGAAGTTCTCTATTCCTGGTTTCCTGAGGGTACCTTGCTTTTTTTTTTTTTTTAATAATAAAGTCTGGAGAACTTTCTATTTTGAACATTAAGAGCTGCCTTATTACCATTATTATCACCTATAGCTGCATAGTACTCCATTGCATGGATATGCTATTTAACTGGATCTTTGTTGATGTGAATTAGATTATTTCCACATCTTTTGTTAGCACTAATAATGCTGCAGTGGCTACCTTTATAAGTAGAACATTTTGCATGTTTAAAATTTGTAAAAGTTGAAACAGTGAGTAAAAGCATGTATACGCATCTATGGCTCTAATTACTAAATTTTACTCTATAGAGATTGTACAAATTTATACTCATATCAGGAATATAGGAAATATTTGAAAAGTTGTGTTTCAGTGTGGTTTCGGTTTGTGTTTCTCTTACTATAAGTGAAGTTGAGCATATCTTCTCTTTTTATTTATTTATTTAAAAGATTTTATTTATTTGAAAGACAGAGATCACAAGTAGGCAGAGAGGCAGGCAGAGAGAGAGGAAAGGAAGCAGACTCCTCGTTGAGCAGAGAGCCCGAAGTGGGGTTCGATACCAGGACCCTGGGATTATGACCTGAGCCGAAGGCAGAGGCTTTCACCCATTGAGCCACCCAGGCACCCCTTTATTTTGTATTATTTAATTTAAAAAAAATTTTAAAGATTTTTATTTATTTATTTATTTGAGAGAGCGAGAGCATGAGCATGAGTGGGGGGTGAGAGGGATAGAGGGAGAGGGAGAAACAGACTCCCTGCTAAGCAGGGAGCCCCAAGTGGGGCTTGATACCAGGACCCTAGGACCATGACCTGAGCCAAAGGCAGATGCTTAACCATCTGAGCCACCCAGGCACCCTGCAACTGTCCATTTTTAAATTTATAATCATTTCTATTTCTTTTTCTTTCTATATCCTTTGCCTTTTTTTTTAATTGGGCAATTGGTCTTTTTTCTAGTGAAGTGTAGTATCTCTTAATGTATTATGAAGATTATCCATTTGTCTTGTGTGAATTACAACTGTGTGTACACATATAGACTATTTTAACACTGAGTAGATTTTCTGCTCCAGAGGTGTTCAAACATACAGTCACTTGGTAGGATTATATAGCAGGTATTCTTGGATTAGATCTCTGGGCCATATGATTAAAAAAAAAAAAGATTTATTTATTTATTTTAGAAAGAGAGAGGGAGCATGCACATGAGCAAGCACAAGCAGGGGGAGGGAACTGAGGGAAGAAAGAATCCTCAAGCAGACTCCCTGCTAAGCCTAGAGCCCAATGTGGGGCTCGATCCCAGGACCCTGGAATCATGACCTGAGTGGAAATCCAGAGTCAACTGCTTAGCCAGCTGAGCCACCTACCATCCTAGAACCATGTGATTTTTTTTTTTTTAAGATTTTATTTATTTATTTGACAGACAGAGATCACAAGCAAGCAGAGAGGCAGGCAGAGAGAGAGGAGGAAGGAGGCTCCCTACCGAGCAAAGAGCCCGACGCAGGACTCGATCCCAGGACCCTGAGACCATGACCTGAGCCAAAGGGAGAGGCTTTAACCCACTGAGTCACCCAGGCGTCCCAGTACCATGTGATTTTTTTTTAAGATTTTATTTATTTATTTGACAGACAGAGATCACAGGTAGGCAGAGAGGCAGGCAGAGAGAGAGGGAGAAGCAGGCTCCCCGCTGAGCAGAGAGCCCGATGTGGGTCTCGATCCCAGGACCGTGGGATCATGACCTGAGCTGAAGGCAGAGGCTTTAACCCACTGAGCCACCCAGGTGCACCCCATGTGATTTTTAAAGTACATTCCCATTCTCAGCTTTTATGATTCACTGGTCACATACTGCTTATTTAGACTAGAAAACCTAGGTTTGGTTAACTATTCATTAAGCAGTTTGCTTTCACATGGTCTACTCAGCATCTCCCTAGAAGACAAGGCCTGAACGCTCAGCAATCACACATTTGTCAACTATCCAGGGACCTGCATCTTTGCACCATTTTCTTTAGGAAGAAGGAAGCAGCTGTAGCCCATCACCTTTGAGTACTTTGGCCAGCAGCCTGGCATCTTGGGAATTTATCTAGTATGCATTTCAGAGGTATTCAGACACTTTTTAGAAGAAAGCAAAGTCACTAAAGGAAACCAAGAACATTAAAGATTTATACATCTTGTGTAATTTTACTGTAAGAAATAAAGCCAGGTTCTGCTCAGCACTTAATATAAGATGAACTGAAAACTGCAAAGAAACATGTTTAAAGATAAGTAATAAATTTGTGGAATATTTTTGTCAAATCACTCACAGCACACGTTTTATAGGCAGCTTGAAAACATTTTGCATACTGGAAAGATGAAAGCATTTGGTGTTTGTTTCCTGGACGTGGAGGGACTGGAAGAGTCCTAGGTCTTCGGAGTCCCCAGAAAATGATTCTGCATATATTGCACATAGTTACCAACTGCTGGAAATCAGCAAGGCCTCATTTGGGTCTTTGGACATGTCAAGAAACAGCATGGGGCTGATTGAAGTGAATGGCAATGAGAGGTCAGCAATTGCTGAGGGTTTTTTTCAAGTGTTATTTTTTTACTTTTCAAGTTTAACAGCAAGACCTCACTAACTTAGGGTACTTAAAGGCAGACATTTTTCTAAAAGGGATGAAGTTAGTTTAGGTCAGTTCAGAACTTCATTTTTTCCCCCCTATTTTTGAAAAGTTTTCCTTTTCTCAACTCTTTCCTCATTAGCTTCTGATCCCAATAACTCTGTCCCTCACTTTTCCCCCTTCACATTTTATTCTTCCCTATCTCTGGCAGGTCTAATCAAAGGAATATGTTCTTTACTTTCTTTTTGCTATCTTTCCTTGAAGGTACATCCTTGTGTTTATGCACGACCTGACATTGTTGAAGAAGGATGAGATCTGGATCTAAAAACGCTTCTAAAATGCAGCAAAGTGCACAGTTGTGAGCACAATCCTCGACTGAGAGGTGGTATTAGGAGAGGCCAAGAATGAGCCTGATTTTTCTGGGCATTTGTCATGGCTGATCTGAAGGCTGATCAGGTCATAGATAGAAGCTGATGCTCTGGGAAACTGGACAAGCCAGGCTCTGCTAGGAGTCATGCAGGCCAAGTAGCAGCTAGACCCACTATATTTGGCCAACCATGAAGAAGACCCCAAGACATCCCACCCGTTAGGCACCAGGTAGAAACCGTCAACTTTTGTCGGTGAAAAAATGAGGAGGGTGGATGAGAGGGACGGGGAGGGATAGGGAGAGAAGGAGAAAGAGAGGGAGATTAAAAAGCAGAAGCATTCCTTTTCTCACCGAAGTTACAAGACCTCCAGGTTGAATTCACAATAATAACAGGGAGGAGAAAGTTCAAATGGATATATCCCATGCATGGCATTAAAAATGGAGTTTGAGCATATGCAAACAGCATGTCGACTGCAGATCTGAGGTGATGGCGAAGCACAGGCTCTGGGGTGAGAAATAAGCTTGTGTTGAGAAACCATCTGGGAAAATTCGTAGACTAATTTGAATCGAACCAAGCTGAGACCTTAAGCATTTCTTTCCAATGAGATCCAAGCCAGACAATGACATGAGCTGATGTTCAGTTGTGGAGATGCCCATGTGTCCTCGCCTAACAGCTGTCACGCTAAGTCCACACTGCTCCAGAAAGCTAGATAATTAACTGCCGTTTGCTTTGAAGTCCATGGAAAGCTGCTTCCTACTGTGGTACATTTACAAGTCCTACAACTGCCATGTCAAATGTTCAGTGCCTCAACTGCATCAGTCCCACTAACTCCTTTAGATGTTCAGGTTTCTCAAAGGTATTCAAATCCCTGAAGCTGCTACGGGAGGTCTTTCAAGACAGGTGTTTGAAAAAAATATGATTTATTTTTAAATCATTAGATTATTAAATAAGTTTGCCAAAAACATGACTCTGAGTCATGGATGCTTGTAGTTTTTCCTATTTTATTAACTGAGGGAGAGCTGTTTTCAAAGGGGTCAGATTTGGAGGAATGGATGGAGAATTGTTAAATCTACAGAATTGTCCAGATAGTAGCTTCACACTAAGAAACATGAAGATGAATATGTTAATGATTTTTTAAAAAGCTTAATAAGGGGACCAATTTCACTTCTCTCTACTTTAGAAGTTTCAAAATAGGCCTTGGCAGCGTGGGCGGGGGGAGTAACATACTTATAAAAATATCCAGACTTGGGGGCGCCTGGGCAGCTCAGTCAGTTAAGCAGCTGCTTTTGGCTCAGGTCATGATCCCAGGGTTACAGGATCAAGTCCCGCATAGGGCTCCCTGCTCAGCAGAAAGCCTGTTTCTCCCTCTCCTTCTGCCTGCTGCTCTGCCTACTTGTGCTCTCTATCTCTCTGTCAAATAAATAAAATCTAAAAAAAAAAAAAAAAAAATCCATGTTAAAAACAAACATCCCGATTTGGGTTCAGAACAAACTGTAAGTTTAAACTAGCATATATGTGTCGAAGGTAATGGAAAAAAGCACAACCGACTGAACAATTTGAGTTCCCTGTGTCCCACGTTTATCTTTGTGTCAATGGGACAGTGGATCTCTATAAAGGACTTTGGTTTCCAGATCCTCATCATTCAAGCCAAAGTGAATATAGTTTTATTTTGAGCCTGCTGTAAATGGAAAATCATTAACATGATATTTTTAAAGATAATGTTTCATAGCATAAATTTGCAATGGATTACTAAGCCTCTTGGTGAAATTACTTTAGTTAATTCTCCATACATTGTAGTGAGAAAAATGCCAGTGATTTCATGCTGAGATTATTTGGTAGGGTTAACAAAGGGTAACTGCCAGTTTGAGTTTATCTTTGTACTAAAAATCAAACGTGGACTGCATTGAGACAGAAATTCAGGACTTAACCTGTCCTATGGAAACCATCTGCACTTAGCAAAGCTTCATGGTTATTTTTCTTTTAAATTTATGTTATTTTGCCTTTAGGGAGTTGATGGAAAGGCATTGTGAGTGTTTTTGTGGATAAAGTTAAAATTGTTTCATTAAATGTTAATGGACTTAATAGTCCAGTTTAAAAGAGTCCATATATTAGCCTGTATTCAGCACTTAATGCTGACATGGCTTATGTTCAAGAATTGCATTTGAGCCCATGGAGTTGCACATCATATGTGAGCATAGGTTAGTAACGGTTTTGTTCTTTTGCTATAAAGAAATCACCATTCTGTTTATAAATGACTCTGGTTTTTAACAAAACGGCTATTTCAGATTAAACCAATCGGTTTATTTTGGCCCAAAGAAAGATTTGGACATCCATTTAACATTAGGAGCACAGCATGGCTCACTGGATTCAACAACTGAATAGAACGCGAATTATATAAAATTCCATAATATGTCTCAAACTTTCTTTAGCACTTTCACTATAAAGTGAGCTAGCAATACTATTCGGAGAAATTACTGATTTTCCAGTATTTTGCAAATATGCAAGAGATTTTTGTTGATTAGTTTTTTTGGAAAGGAAACTATCAGACTTCAGTAAAGCTGTATTTTGAGAAACACACTTTTTAAAAAATTTTATTTGTTCCATGTTCCAAGATTCATTGTTTATGCACCCACCCAGTGCTCCATGCAATGCGTGCCCTCCTTAATACCCACCACCAGGCTCACCTAACCCCCTCCCCACCTCCCCTCCAAAACCCTTAGCTTGTTTCTCAGAGTCCACAGTTTCTCATGGTTCATCTCCCCTTCTGATTTCCTCCAATTCACTTTTCCTTTCCCTTCCCTACTGTCCTCCATGTTATTCCTTACGCTCCACAAGTAAGTGAAACCATATGATAATTGACTCTCTCTGCTTGACTTATTTCACTCAGCATAATCTCCTCCAGTCCCATCCATGTTGATACAAAAGTTGGGTATTCATCCTTTCTGATGGAGGCATAATATTCCATTGTATATATGGATCATATCTTCTTCTTCTTCTTCTTTTTTTAAGATTTTATTTATTTGACAGCGAGCAAGATCACAACTAAGCAGAGCAGCAGGCAGAGAGAGGAGGAAGGCTCCCTGAGCTCCCTCAGCTCTCTGCTGAGCAGAGAGCCCAATGCAGGGCTTGATTCCAGGATCCTGAGATCATGACCTGAGCCAAAGGCAGAGGCTTAACCCACTGAGCCACCCAGGTGCCCCTGGACTATATCTTCTTTACCATTCATCTGTTGAAGGGCATCTTGGCTCTTTCCACAGTTTGGCGATTGTGGCCATTGGGCTATGAACATTGGGGTACATATGACCCTTCTTTTCACTACATCTGTATCTTTGTGGTAAATACCCAGTAGTGCAATTGTAGGGTCATAGAGTAGCTCTATTTTTAATTTCTTAAGGAATCTCCACACTTTTTCCAAAGTGGCTGCACCAACTTGCATTCCCACCAAGAGTATGAAAGGGTTCCCCTTTCTCCACATCCTCTCCAACACTTGTTGTTTACTCTCTTGTTGATTTTGACCATTCTGACTGGTGTAAGGTTTTAATGTGGTTTTAATTTGAATCTCCCTGATGGCTAATGATGATTGCCGCTACTTAACAGCCCATGGCAGAAGAATGAGGCACAAACAAGTCAGCTGTAAGAGAGAGGGAGCAGGGGACAACAGCTGGAAGGACTGTCTCCCCGAACAACTCCTCAGTCCTTTATTTATTAGATACAAGATAACAACCAACAAAGGAGAAGAACGCTATACATTAGTCAAAGGTCTGGTAAGTAAACAAGAAGGAATGTGTGTCATACCTTGATCACAAATCTTATAGGTAAACAAGAAGAGTAAGGTGTGTCTGATCAAGCAGCATGGAATTTGTTCAGCAAGCGTATTTAAATAGATTACCTTAACAGCAGGCTTTCTCTGAGGCAGGGGAGACAACGAAAAGGGGGAGCTGGCAGTGTTCCATCCTGAGCGGCCGGGTGTTCCCAGCTGCTGGGCTTCAATGACATCTATCATCCTCTCCCACAGAGGCCTGCTGCTAGTATAGGCTTTTCTCAAGGTCACCTTTAAGCATGACCAGTACAACTTCTCATTAGTTAAAGTTATATTTTAAGCAGCATATTATTCTGAGGGACAGTTACAGATGATGAACATTTTTTCATGTGTCTGTTAGCCATTTGTATGTCTTCTTTGGAGAAGTGTCTGTTCCTGTCTTCTGCCCATTTTTTGACGTGATAATCTGGAAAAACACATTTGTTTTTGGCTGGTGTTAAGAGGTTCGAAGTTGTGCCATTTCTTCGGATTAGATGAGAATAAATATTTTTTGTAGTTGGAACCGTTAAAGGTAATTATGTAGAGAGAGAGAGATACAGGCTCAGATTAGCTCACATTTCTACATGACCTTCCTGACTCTTGTCTTCAGGAAATCACCAAATCATGTGGCTTTGGATACATTGTTGTTAGCTCTTTTGAAATCAAACAACACTCATGTTAATGTATCTATAAACATTTGGAAATAGAAATACTTCATTCCACATGTGGTTATGAACCATATGGACTACATGTAGGCTGAGAATATGATAATACATGAAGGTCTCTATTTCCTCCTCCTGCTTTGTAAAATGGTGAGGAATTCAATGGGATCACAAGAAACATGAAATGAAAGCTTAAAGAACTTTCGTTCATTCATTTAGCAGGGGGTTTTGAGTGCCTTTTTCCTTTTCCACCAAAAGAATTTAAAATCTGCACAAAAGTCTATAGCTGTCTTTAGCTGCAACACGTCTAGTGTTAGAGGTGTGGATTCCTACAAAAGCACTCAGAGTAAGCAAGGCATGCAAAATGATGACTGAGGTGGCAAGACTAGACGTAAAGAGCCTGAGACCAACCAATGTGACCTTGAGGAAACAACGGTCTGTTTAGTGTCCTCAGAAAATGAAGGATGGGCTGATAACTTGAGAGTCTCCTTCTCACTCTACGACTCAATGGATGACAACAGAAATCACTGTCCATAGTTATCCCAGTACAACAGGGGAGCTGGTGCTCTGGGTCCTCCCAGCGGCATGATCTTTTCTAAAATTCTCTCTTGCTTTTAGCTGCTTTGCATGTATATCATTTATCACTGTATAATATTTGAGTGCTTTGAAAGCTGCTAGGCACTCCATGAATGCAAGGCCTATTTGTTTATTAAAAGTCTGTATCTCTTCAGAATGTCAAACACAATCCATGGTTAAGCTTCTAAGTTCAAGTTTCCACTTTGAACTTCTTTTAGAGACAAATGGGGGAAATCAAGAAGCTGATAGAAGGAAGACAACACATGATTAAAAATTAGCCAAGGAAAGCCTGTATAGATATTCATCCATCTCTTGAATTTTATGCAGTTAAGTTACCTTTAGGAAATTATGATAAATCTGCTGCCTTCAAGACCAGGGAATGCTTGGTCCTTCACGAGTTTTTAACATGTTCCCTTGATACTTTCATCATCAATATCCAGAACCATAAAGCCAGTGAGATGTGGGAATACAACAGAACAAAATTAACATCTAACACTTATTTCTGACTTTTGCCAGGTACTTTCCTAAGCTTTTTACATGTATTAACCCATTTAATCTTCAATTCTCAGGTAAGTACTGTTACTATTCTTGCTTCATGGATGAGGAGATCAAGGCACAGAGAGTGTAAGTGACAGGGCTGGGGTTCGAACTGATGTAGTCCACTTTTATGGCCTATGCTTTGTGTCCACAATAATCTAGCCGCCTCCTAACAGGACTATTGATTTGTTGTATTCACAGTGATGGGCACCAGAAGCTAGTAACCAAGAGTTTTCATTCAGCATTTAGTCCAAGCACTGGTGGGCCGGAGGCAGGCAGGGCCACATTAATCCCTTCGGCACCGGAGGCCAGGGTCTAAGGCCCACGATACTTTAAAGGGCCCAAGAAAAGTTTTAAATTTATTTCCAAATCAGAAGAAAAAAAAGAATACTAATCTAGCCTGGTTCCTATTTGTCTTTATACTGGCATAGCCATAGCTGATGTATTTTTCAATGTGCCTGGGAATCTCCTACGGTGGGCCTGGGCAAGGGGTAGAGCCGAGGTAGATGTGCTGTGGCCAAAGCTGCTGCTCAGAAACCCTCCAGAGGCTCCTTGTGTGGGCCCTTCCTCTCCTGTGCAGGCTGGTGCCCAGGCAAGTTGCTGCAGAGCCCACCTTCGGCAGAGTCGCTCTACTCACGCTCAGACCTTCAGATTCTCTTGAAGCACTGCCCTTCCCTCCTGCCTTTGTGACCAGGTGGCTGCGGGCTCTACCCTCACTTCTCCCATGCGCTGAACTGAGACAAGCGTGCTGATGAGTTTCACTGCTGGCCTGTGGGTGCATTTGGTCTGGTCTGTACAGTGTTGTTTCGAGCCAGAGTTAGTGGCCAATGTCAAAAAGTTGGGGGAGGGGACTTCACATAAAGATGTGGCTTCTTGGCTTCTTTGGAAAGGTTGGAAGGTTTGGTAGCAGCGGCCCACATTGCACAGCTCCGCGCAGCTGGGATTCACTGCAGGTGTTTGCTTCACTCCCCTCTTAGCCCTGCCAGGCCCGGTAAGCCAGGAAATTTCAACCTTTGCCCTCAGAGATACGTGACAGCTTCAAGTATTAGCTTTCCTCAAAAGTCCTACAGGTTCACGGAGAAAGAAGAAAGCTGTGCAAATTAGCCAATAATAAAGGGATTCCAGGCTTTAGCTGGTGGGAAGACCTGGAGCCTCTGCCTCCTACGTCAGGTAAGGCCTCTACCTACCTACTATGAGCCAGTCTCCTCCCCAACCTTCCCATGGATGGTGTAACCACAGAGGCAGGTTCTCCAGGAATAAAGGGAAGAGGAAAGGCAAAGTTAATGATTCGCCACCCAACCCCTCCCATCTACCTATGTACCCACCCTTCCCTTCCAGTGCCTCATCTTGCTGAAATCAGGTGAAATATGATTTGAGTACAGAATTCTTGCATTTCTTATTTTAACTTAATTATGATTATTATGAGTTTGCAAGATAGGACTTCAAAGAGCCTGGCAGGTGCTAACTTCAAAGACCACACAGAAAATACTGTCCAGGCAGTTCAATTCCGTTGGGCAACGCTCAGCAAGGCCATCAGGCACTCAAAGGTGAAAAGATTTCTACTCGAGTTTCTTGTTGGAAACCTTGCTACTTAAGAATGAGATTTTAGGGGCACCTGGGTGGCTCAGTGGGTTAAGCCTCTGCCTTTGGCTCAGGTCATGATCTCAGGGTAAGATTTTATTTATGTATTAGAGAGAGAGTGACGGTGAGAGAGATCACCCAAGGAGAGGGGGAAGCAGACCTTCCACTGAGCAGGGAGCCTGATGCAGGACTCGATTGCACCACTCTGGGATCACGATCTGAGCCAAAGGCAGTCGCTTAACCGACTGAACCATCTAGGCACCCCTAAACTTTGCCTATGTTTTATTTGTCATGTTAACTTTATGTGTGGGAAAAAATATTGCCATTGTCCAGCCTTTGACATTGGTATTGAGGACTGAAGGAACTATCTTCTCACTTTTATAAAGCTCTTCAGCCCTGTTAGCATTACCTACTAGAAGTCCAGATAGGTGTGTACAGTTTTTAGATTTGGTTCAGTCACATTGATACCATTTCCCTAGAGAATTTGTAGTTACATATACTCAGTACTTAACATAAATATGGGAGCTATCTGATTACTTACCTAGTTGCTGAATATAGGGGGTGAAAAAAATAAAATTTTTGTGATCATGCTGCGAAGCTCCCCTTCCTTCATATTATGAGGAAGATGACCTTGCCTTGAATGGCCCCTTTTGGCAGCAGAAAAAGGATGGCTTCATTGATACAATTTGATCATTTTGTTTTTCTTACCCATTTCAGGGCCCCAAAACCCATAACTTTTTCTTTGTTAGTATTTATTGTCCACATATAAAATATGGCTTGTGTATATATATATATATATATATATATATATATATATATATATATGGTACTCAAATGATGTAAAGAATGTAGAAGACATGGTTCACACCCTCAGAACTTAGTCTAATGTGGAGGGGGGCTAAGACTAAAGAAGAAAGTTATGGGCCTTATATATTGCTGTATAGTAAGCGGTAAGTTGGAGATATACTTATGACTTAGTGTGCAAGCTGTTCAAGAGAGGAGATCTTTTTTGGGATGGGTTACTCAGAATAGGCTAAAGTGGTCATAGGCTGGGCTTCAAGGCTTGAGAGTGAAGACCCCAGGTATATGTCATGATGGGTGGAGGTCACTGGAGTTGGGAAGATGGGAACAGAGAGATACAGGAAGATGGAGCTCAGGGCAGATTGAGGCAGCAATGGAGGTGGGGCGTGCTAACAGCGGCTGCTTTATCCTATAGGTAACGCTAAGCTATTTTTATGCAAGGGAGGAAGAGACAGGATGAAAGCAATGCTCTAAGAAGACTAATCTAGAAGCTTAGAGTAAAGTGATTAGAGCAATAGATGCTGCTGCAGGAGTTTGGAAGGCCAGTTAGGAAGCTCTTCAGTAATCCAGGCATAAAGTGAATGGAGCCTGAATTTGGGTGAGAGATCAGAGAGAAGCAGGAGGAGGGTCATTTCAGAGACTCATCCTTTAGAAAAGATAACTAAATATAGGAAAGTGTGGGAGGAGTGAAAGACACCTGTAGTTCCCAAAGAGCCATTTCTGCCCATTGTCCCACCTCGCTCACTTACTCCAGCCACACAGATGTCCTTGCTGTTCCTTGAACAAGGCCAGCAAAATCCCACGTAAGGCCTTTCCACTTGCCAGTTTCTCCAACCCGAACCTTCTTCTCCAGGTTATCTACCTGACTTGCTCCCTCACTTTCAGTCCCTATCTTGTCTCTCCACACATTTATTTTACCTTTGTAGTTTGGAAAATTGGAATTTTCCACCGATACATAAAACATGACAATATTACTCTCCCCCAAAGTTCCTGCAGGTTCACAGAGATTGCTAAAATGTACCTGTGTTAGAAAGGCCTTCTCTGACTACTCCGTCCCTCCCTTTCCCCTTACTCTATTTAATTTTTCTTCTTATGTTTCCTCATCTAACAATATATTATGTGTTTAGCCATTTGTTTGGTTATTTTCTGTTTGTTTGCTTGTTTGTTAGTAAAATGTGAGGGCAGATAGACAAGGAATATTCCTCATTTTTACCTCTGCCCTTTACACAGTGCCTGGCCCGTAGTTAAGTTCTCAGTAAAGATTTGTTAATTAAATCAATGAGCTAGGAAAGTTCATAAAAGAGGGCAATTTGAGGAGATGAAGAAAAGGAAGATGATGTGTTAGCTTTAAGCATGGATCAGCTTAGTAGGAACAACACTTTAAATGGTGATTGGCAGGATTTCAAGGCTAGGGACCCAGCTTGGGACTCTATAGGTTTACTTTCTTTCTAAGAATCAGAGCAACCTTTTCCTGCAGAGTGCCTCTCTCTGGGTAGTTATCTCGGTGTTTTCCACCTCACTGTAGGAGTCCAGTTTGCCTTCCATGTGACTTACTTTTTCCCCTGGAAGAGAGTGGGGAGAGAACAGCTTTGGAATAGGGGGATTTACTCAGAAGGTGTTGAGTCTCCAGGAGGACGTCCTAGAAACCGTATTTTGTCCCTTGTGTGTCCATCAAATAAATGTCTGATGCTTCCTAGAAACTCGAAATCTGTTTATTGGGATCATCTACTACAAACTTTTTGAAATATATTTGATGTAGCCCATAATAATCCAAATGAGACCCAAAACAAAACAAGGCACACCTGTAGCTCATTTGTTTCTTCTGTTTCAATTGCTTCAATTCCCACTTTTGCCAGGAGCAGATTAGGATCACCTGCCAAACTGACTTATGATTTAATGAAGCATCTCATGTACATTCATTTGGTTCTCCAAAATAATCCCATGAAGAAAACACACTTTTCCTTTTCAAATGCAGTTCAGCCTTTTCTTAATACAGACCACTTTCTAACATTACTACTGACTCTATTGAAATGGATGAACACATTATAAAGCACTTTATCTTTATTGCTGCTGAAAGTGATCCATAAAGAGCATGATTGCCAGCTGTGTATCCCAGGCACATGATTTCATTACTGGGCCCTTATGGAGCCATCAGTCCCATAGACGGTCCTCTGCTTGACAGACCAGCCATTGAATTCTAAACTTGACTTAATCTCAAGTGCCATCTTCAGGTCAGGTCACCCCAGCCTGAATCTAGTAGATGCTACCAGAAACCTGGGGTGCCTGGACTATTCTTAGAGTCTGCCCAAGAAGCCAGCCATGCTTCTGATAACCCGAAGTCACAGCTTCTGACCAAAGGGTCCCTCTAGGATAAAGGTGACCTACGTGTCCGTGGACTGTCCATAAACATTCTTAACAGGTGGCAACCCTAATTTTAATTCTCTAGCCATGTTCATGTTCAGAGTGAGGGCCAGCCACCATTCAGAAGTGGGGTGGTAAGGAGCTTAATACTGTTCTGGCCTTTGTGTGTGGGCTGGGGGTGATCCAGTTTCTCTGGGTATCTTTAAATATCATTTAACCTCCCAACCAGAGATTAGTCTCAACTAGGAGGAGTGTGGGTGGTTAAAAAAATTCTCTTGCATGAAAATATACACCAGCTTCACAACTGGCTATGAATTTCTGTCGAATCCCGGGAATTTAGAGGTAACCTTGTCCAGATCTCTCACTTACAGATGAGGGATGAGAACTCCTATTTATCAAGAACTCTTGAGTACCTAGTGCAGTTTCAGTTGGCTGAGGAGGAAACTGATGATACCTTTGTCTGAGCACACACACAGAACATCACAGTCCTGAAGGAATACTCCAGGTTGCTAATGTCTACTTTCAAGGTAAGTTCGTTTGATTAGAAGCTGTAGAAGTGTGTTCCAGAAGGCTACAGGGAGTGAAAATGGTTTATTATTATTAATTATTATAATAATAAAATTATTATTATTACTATAATGATGGTAATAGTCACCACATCTCAAAAGATACATGCTAACAACTGCCATGAGCATAATGTATCTTATATAAATTAATTTTTACAGCAAACTTGGAGGTTGGTATTCTTGTCCTTATTTTATTTTATTTTATTTTTATTTTTTAAAGATTTTATTTATTTATTCAACAGAGAGAGATCACAAGTAGGCAGAGAGGCAGGCAGAGAGAGAGAGGGAAGCAGGCTCCCCGCTGAGCAGAGAGCCCGATGCGGGGCTCGATCCCAGGACCCCGAGATCGTGACCTGAGCCAAAGGCAGAGGCTTTAACCCACTGAGCCACCCAGGCGCCCCTCCTGTCCTTATTAGATGACATTTTTTGGTCAGGTTGTCACAGCAAATGGCAGATCTGGGATTTGAATCCAGGTTGTCTGGCTCCAAATTTATGTGATGGAATTTCAAATGTGTAATCTCTACTCAAAACAAATAGATTTAATGTCCTTATCCCCCATTTTTATGCTAAGTCAGTGCAGAGTCCAGTAACACTAAGCATAACAGCTTTGGAAGAAACCACCAGCAATGAGATAAGCTGCCTCTTCTCTTATTCTGAATTCATGGTCTCAAATACCTTCTTCGTGCTTGTCAGCCTTTCAAATTCCTGGTGTACTCATCCTTGATTCCAGATGTCCAGCGACAATTTATGAGCTCTAATTAAATAGGATCCCCTCTCCTTACTGTACCCTTCAGATAGAGTCCTATCACACAAAACAGAACAAAACACTTCTCTTTGATCTAATTTTGGCATTCTTGCTCTTAGTCCTACTAAAATAGGATACAGAGTGCCTTTAAAAGTCCACCAAGAAGAAACATCGAGTTGGGCAATACTGGGGTAAAGAAAGAAATCTTGGGAAGTAGCAGAAAGAGGAGGAACGAGGAATGCCACCAACTTGGCAGGCAGGTTTTACCTGTGTGAGGGCATGTGTTCATCTGAAACCCGGGAAATCCTCCAGATTAATTCCTGTGACTTATGTGACAATGGGCATTCTTCGAAAGAGGAGTAAGCCATATAACTTCGGCTGGAATTCCTCGTCAGAGAGCGCCTGTGAGGAAAGATAGCAGGCTGCTTTTGGGGTTTGTGGATGCACTCGGCAAAAAGAGCTGGCTGTGAGTGGGGGTGTGCGGGGACAGGGATCTTTGGGCCACACTGGGGAGAGGAAGCACAGAGGAAACATCCAGGACTTTATCAGCATTGTTGTGCTGCCAAGGGCTGCCTTGGAGGCCAGTTCACTGTAGCTCCAGGTTTGCCAAATTTCCAGAGATGAAAGTTCACTCCTACTCTTCCTTTCACATAGCAAATTAAGGAAATGCAAGTCACTACGATGGCCCCTAGGAAAAGTCCAGCTGTCCTTCAAGGGCAGATCCTGTCAGCCCTGGAGGATCATGACTCTGCACTTCTCATGGAACAGGTCATGTGTTTGCTTATGTGTACCTATTTATTTATATATCTTCTTCTTTTTTTTTTTTTTTTAAAGATTTTATTTATTTGACAGACAGAGATCGGAAGTAGGCAGAGAGGCAGGCAGAGAGAGAGGAGGAAGCAGGCTCCCTGCTGAGCAGAGAGCCTGATGCGGGGCTTGATCCCAGGACCCTGGGATCATGAACTGAGCCGAAGGCAGTGGCTTAACCCACTGAGCCACGCAGGTGCCCCTATTTATATATCTTCTTTACCACTCCTCACTTCCTGAAGAAAACCCAGCTGTCTTGGTATGTAACTGGAAAGTATATGAGGGGGAGAATGTGGCTGTTGATAGTTATCTATGACCTAGAACATATTACTAAGTTCATTTGGATTTTTGTTGCTTTGTGCATGAAGTGAATCTCACAGGTAAATACAGAAATATTATACCCTTCATTGAGCAACGTCACATCACCCTCGTATCTAGATGAGAGTCTTTCACCTTATGGCTCATTCTCTCGTTATGAACAACCTTTTCTAACAGGACTTTCAAAGAATCACAGAGTGTTACAGCCAAAGGGGAGATAATGAATGAAAAAAAGAACTTTTTCACTATAAAGTTCCATTCAAACACAAAAGTCCTTACAAATGCTTACGTTGGGGAAAGAGACATCCAAATCCCCATGTTGTATTTGGAGTCTGTTTTCTGTTTGTTCTGTTCTCAGTAGGGAGAACAGCTCATTACTGTCCTGGGCAAGAGCCTTTTATATACTTGAAAACCACTGCTGGCTAACCCTGTAACCCTCTCGCCTCTGAGCGGAATTACCTTGGTTCCTTTCACCCTCCCTGATCTTTATTTCTCAGACCTCTCACCTCTTCGGTGGCTTTCTGTGAATCAACTCCAGTTTCTCACTCTCCTGCATTAACTGCAGCCCTGAGAAAGGGTTTGCCCAGGTTTGCGTGGCCAGGCAAGGGAGATGGGAATGGAGGCGGGCAGGGCCAGCCGAATTTGTTAGTAGACAACCACCACGGAAAATGGAGGGAGGAGCAGGCAGTCTTTACATAGGTTAGAAATCAGACTTTCCCCTACCATGTCATCTTCATTTCAGAATTCTCCAAACAATGGCACATACAGACATCAGTGAAGCATTTCCTCACAAAACATTTAACAAGGCTTTGCTATTGGCCCCGTTCTTCCACCAGCATCCAGAACACTGCCTTGTTAAATGTTTTGTTCTCATAGGCTAAACATACATTTTAACTAGTTACTGGCAACTTCAAATGAAGAGTTCTCACCTACATATGATCTAGATTTTCAGCTTCTTTCAAATTCTGAAGTGTGGGGGATATGAGGCTTCCGTGTCAGGCCTGGGACCCTGTGTTAGAGCTGAGTGGCAGCGGCCCCAGATAAGTGGGGAACTGCCTCCAGTTTCCCTAAATCCTATCTGGCCCGTTGTTATGGATGGAACTGTGTCCCCCTAAATTCCTATTTTGGAGCTCTAACCCCAATGTGACTATATGTGGAAACAGGGCCGTTAAGAAAGCAGTTAGGATGGGCTCAGTAGGTTAAGTGTCTGCTTTCAGCTCAAGTCATACATGATCCCAGAGTCCTGGGATCAAGCCCCATGTCGGGCTCCCTGCTCAGCAGGGAGTCTGCTTCTGCTTCTCCCTCACCCTCTCTCCTCTCTCTCTCTCACTCTGAATAAAATCTTAAAAAGAAAGAAAGAAAGAAAGAAAGAAAGAAAGAAAGAAAGAAAGAAAGAAAGAAAGAAGTTAGGACCCATGTCCTTAGGAGAAGGGACACCAGAGAGCTCTCTCTCTCTCTCTCTCACCATGTGTCTACAGAAGAAAAGGAAAGACACCGACACAGGGAGAAGGCGGCAGATATCCATAAACCCAGAAGAGAGCTCGCACCGGAAACCAGTCCTGATGGGAACGCCATCTTGGACTCCCAGCCCCTAGAACTGTAAGAAAGGAAGTTTCTGTTGTTTAAAGCCTCCATCTGTGGTGTTCTGTTACAGAAGCCCAAGGAGACTGATACTCACTTGTATCTCCTTCTGCCTAGCTTCTGCCGGGATTTAAAGTTGAGATCCCCGCTCTCTGTGAGAAAATATCCAGTTCTGATATTTTGTCTACTGGTAGAGAAAGTTAAATGGAGAGATAATGTATAAGACAGTACATAACCTAAGAGATGTACAAACTGATACCAAGGACAGAACTGTCAATGGCTGGGATGGGAGGGAGAATAGAGAAGTCTCCACTGTGGGGAGAGGGCATGACAGAAGGTTTTTGAGAGATTAGGGGGATTTCAGCAAATGGTGATGGCGCAGAGTTAGCAGCACAGGGGAGGAGGCATGAGAGTGGAGGATGTATCACTAGATTTGACTACAGTTCAGGGTCCACTGCAGGTGGGGGAGGTGTGGTAGGAAATAAGGCCAGAAAAGGAGGGGAGAGTGAGATCATGAGCCCTGGAAGCCATGCCAGAGGGTCTGGTTTAACTCTGGAATGAATGAGGTGTACCTGAGGGAATGGAGGAAGGAACTGAGTGGATGAAAGGCATGGTTTAATTAATTAATTCAGAAAATATTTATTGGAAACATCCAAAGTGCCAGGTATTGTAAATGTAGTTGTGGACAAGACAGAACTAAGTCTCTGCCCTCAGGGAGCTGACAGAAATAAACAATCAGATATATAACATAATGTCGTAACGCTGTAAGAAAAATAAAGCAGTGTAAGGAGGAGTAAGAGGATAGAGTGTAACATGGCAGGTAGCTGCTTCGGATGCCCATGGTCAGGGAAAGCATGGTATTTGGGCAAAACCCTGAATGAGGTGAGAGCTTGAATCATGTGGGTATTGGAGAATATAATTCTAGACAGAGAGAACAGTAAGTACAAAGGCCCTTAGGCAGCAGCACAGTTATGTTCCTGGAAAAACATACAAGCCAAGCTGGCTGGAGTAAGCAATGAGAAGAATAATGGGTTAAGGCTGCAGGAATCAAGCATCAGCTCTTTTTCTAGGAAGGGAACTCCAGCGCAGTGTGATGGACAGATAGAGGACGAGCACTGGAGCGGGGAGACCCCTATGAGCCCATAGGAGTGAAGAGGGGCTGTACCAGGGTGGGGCAATTGAGTTGGAACTGTAGAGTCATACATAGTCTAGGAGGAGGGCATCTTTTGGACCAGCACACAAATGAAATCCCCAAACAGGACTGGCCTTGGGAAGACAGGGCTTTGGGGACAGGATGAGATGGGGTACTTTCCTCCCAATCTCTGGATCAATCATGTACAATGAGGAGGAGGAGAGGAGAACCAAAAGTTCTGTATCTGTAACTGTTCCAAAGAAGCATGAAGGCGGAGATAGGGTTCATCTGTTTCCACAGCTCAGAAGCCTAGGCATTCTCCACGGGGCATCAGGGAGCATGTGGCTGTTCTTCCCCTATAAAGTACAACACTATCATTAACACTATAAACTTCTGGCAAATGTGGTTTGGCCTAGCCCTAGAATGAAATGACTTGTTTTAATATAGGAAAATAAAAAGAGTTGAAAGGCAATAAAGAGGGAGGGGTTAAGGCAGGTCAGAATGTGGGTTGGCTGGCATAGTGGTAGTTTCTCTTTGGCCTTTTTTTTTTTTTTTAAATCTTTTCCTTCTTTTTATTTATTTATTTATTTATTTATTTATTTATTTATTTATTTATTTATTTATTTATTTAGCTTTTGTGAGGAGAAGGTAAATAGTCCTCTGAGAACCATATAAAGCTCTGCTTCTGGATTGCAATGGCTAGGGAGCGTGGTCATCACCTTTGGCATTCTTCTCTAATTTTTTACCCTTGGTGTTTTTCCTTTTCCTTGCTTGGCTGGGAGAATTATGAGCTCCTTAGGAAAGAATGCTGTGCTTTCTCTGTTGGCCCCGCTGTGGGGCAAACGTTCAAAAAATGTTAACTGTAAATATCTGTTGTAAGAGTGCCCTCTTCTGGTATACCCTATTTGTCTTCAACTGCCATTTCCCTGACAATGCTGCGTTTTAGGCTTACTTATCTTTTTCATTAAATTGGCAGAGGAAAAAAGCAAAAGGTATTGATGGGGATAAATTAATTCCACCCAATGTTTCTAGAACTTTCTTCCACAGTTCTAATCCTTAATTGACCATGGTCTATGAATCGTCTGACCCAATTTTTCTTTGGATTTTATACTTAGCCTTTTATTAATTTGGAAAAAAGGTGAAAATGGCAGCAAACCAAAGCATTGAAGGGGTGTTGATACAATTCATTTGATCGCTTTTCTGCCTCTGTTTCTTTTATTTACTGAGGGACAAGCATTCTCCAAGGACCTTCAGGATCCTTAATGAGTAAGATACTGTCCTTGCCTTTGCTGAGTTTGGTGGTGGGAAAGATGGATGAATAAACACAAAATTACAATACAATTTGGCCACCAGGTGGCCAAAAACTGAGGTGTGAACAATAAAGTGAATGGTCACAGGGGGATATGAATTAATATCTTTGATTATTCAAACCCAAAGGTGAAAAAAATGAACTTATTTCTCCTGACAATCACATTTCTCTGTGAACTAGACCTCAAAATTCTATAAACAAATCATGAGAGGCTTAATATATTTTCTATGTTACTAATCTCACAAAGAGATTTTGGATCTGGAAGGAATATATCCATACATGCTCAGTCTTCTAACTTTTTCTTCTATGTTCAACAGAAAAATTTTCCTTTTATAACTTGAACACTTGGAGAGACTCTACATCTCTAGCTTCAACAAATTACATATTGCTTTTAATTGCAGAATACCAGTGTACAATGAAAAAGGTTACATGTGGGTTTTGATAGGAAGCATAGTTTCGATAGAAACTCTTTTCCTCCATATAAACGGTGAGTTATATTTACTGAGACCCTCCAAAATTCATTTTTTACAGAGGAGAGGCTTGCCCCCTTTCTGGTCTCCTGTGACATTTATCCATTGGTTCTAACCCACGATCTTATATATATGGAGCTCTGAATGTTACCAAGGTCCCAATGACCTTTACCCTTTTATTTGGAAAATGTATTAATGTAGTTTTCTGAGCTTTTTCTATGCCCCAAATCTTCTGCATAAGAAAAGCTTTAATTAAAACTGGGAGAAAGAGTTGGATGATGGGTGGAGAGAAAGAGAATATATTGGTGAATTACATTAGTCCTCCATATCTATCTCTTGGCTATGAAGGCAAATGAAACATAATAGTGATACGATGATAATGGTGACAGGAAAATCATTATGGTGATATGAAACATAATGGTGATATTTTGGGGTATACTTCTCACCAGGCATGGATGGAGTCATTTATTATTTTATTTCTATTTATTTTAGCTATTTAAAATATTTACTTGTAACCACTTCAGATTCTTTTTTGCATTTGCATAACTTTGGTCATCTTTTTCATTTCTTTCTCAATATTGGCTGTAACTTTCAATTGTGTACTAAAGAAAATGCTTCTATCCCTTAAAGGCGAACTGATGATCTTCCTTTCTCATAGGACAGCGAACTCTAGGGCTCTTGTTTTGGGTCACTTTGCTTCTGTCGCTCATCCTGCACTCTGCCCAAAAATATCTTCCTAAACTCAAGAATCCCTAAGAGGCTCTTAGAGAAGTAGCCACAATGTCTTTAGGTGATACCCTGAGAAACACTGATTTCTGGCATCATCTTGGTGATTTAAAATAAAAACCTCAAGTGGCCTAGGAGGAATACAGAAGCTCTATGGACCTTTGAACCTGCTTGGTCCTCAGCCTGTCTCGCTGATCCACTGTGGCTGGAGGCACAAGGGCTGGGCATATACACGCATGGTGGGCAACCGAGACTTTCAGTTCTGTTTACCTTTTTTTTTTTGGTGGGTGCAGAGGTGCTAAGTCAAAAATAGAAGTGAAACACAATACTCAGAATGGCAGTGAGAAATAAACAGAGGTGAGGGAAGCAAAACAGAGGGACAGGGTGAAGGGCACTTGAGCTCCATTGGCTCTATCACTCACGGGCTGTGTGTCCTAGAGTCAGCCATGGATGTGCTCGGGGCCTCATCTTCCCCACTCGAAAGTGATCAGTGCTTCTTATAGGAGGTTCAGAGAGGATGAGGAAGAAGACAGGGGTTGAAATACTTGGGGCTTAGGATTCTCACCCCTGTTTCCATATGAGCAGTTCTGTTTTATTCTATTTTATGTATTTGGTTTTATCATAGTATCTTATGTGAAAAAAGCAAAAGATCTTTTTTGAAGATTTTATTTATTTATTTGAGAGAGTGAGTGAGCATGAGCAGGTATGAGCAGGGTGGAGGGGCCAAGGGAGAGGAAAACGCAGACTCTATGCTGAGAGGGAGCCCTATGTGAGGCTCCATCCCAGGACCCTGAGATCATGACCTGAGCCCAAGGCAGCCACTGAACCGAAAGAACTGCCCAGGTGCCCCAAGAAAGCAAAAGATCTTCGATCCATCAAAACAAAACAAAATAAAACAAACACTTTTTGAAAAACGTTAGACTAGTTGATTTCCAAATTTCCTACTGACTCTAGAATTCTAGAAGAGTCAGAATGGTGGTGTTTGTTGTTTTCCTGCCCAGTATCAATGATGACTTCCTTCCGATTTTCCTGCAGTCATCCTGTGAGTGTGATGACAAAGCCTGAGTCTGCCAAAGGCCACCACAGAGAGCTTAGGCATCAAGCCAGTCCAAAGGCAGCTAAACAGAGGGGTATCCTGGTGGCAGCCTTTAATTTCAGGACGAAGCCACACCTGTGCCTATACGGTCTTCTAGGGTTTTCAGTTATATGAGTCAATAAATTCCACTCTGCTTCTGGTTTGAGCCATTTAGAGTTGAGTTTTTTGGGGCACCTGAGTGGCTCAGTGGGTTAAAGCCTCTGCCTTCTGCTCAGGTCATGATCTCAGGGTCCTGGGATCCAGCCCCGCATTGGACTCTCTGCTCAGCAGGGAGCCTGCTTCCCCCACTCTGTCTCTCTTCCTGCCTCTCTGCCTACTTGTGATCTCTGTCAAATAAATAAATAAAATCTTAGGGGCGCCTGGGTGGCTCAGTGGGTTAAAGCCTCTGCCTTCGGCTCAGGTCATGATCCCAGGGTCCTGGGATTGAGCCCCGTATCGGGCTCTCTGCTCAGCGGGGAGCCTGCTTCCTCCTCCCTCTCTACCTGCTTCTCTGCCTGCTTGTGATCTCTGTCTGTCAAATAAATAAATAAAATCTTTAAAAAATAAATAAATAAATAAATAAATAAATAAAATCTTTAAAAAAAAAAAAGAATTGAGTTTTTCTGTCACTTACAACCAGAACAATCTAACTGGATCAGACAGTGTTTAAAAGAGAGTCAACAAATGTTTATTGAAATGTCATAGAGTATGAAATCATAAATGCTCGAGATACAACTCAAAGAACTATTTCTGTCAGCAAAAGCCTTAACTTTAACACACTGTCCTCTGTGTATGGAAACCAGTCCTGATTTACTATCAATAGGACATCTCCTTTAACTGTTTACGTAACTAGTGATAAAAACTCTTACTCAGGAAGCAATTAAGTGGATAGTTTGGTCTCTCTAACATGTTTAGATCATCTGAACTCATGCGGAGGGAGATAAATCTACCAAATGTGAAACCAATAAAAGCAGGTAATTGCAAAATTACAAAGCACATTGAAGGAACAGGGCAAAAATCACTCTCCCACACTGCTTTGTGAGAGTATACATTGTACAACTTTTAAGGGTAATTTGACAATATTACCAAAAGCCTTAGAACTGTGGTCCCACTTAAATTTGGTGATCACACTTGTGGAAATTTATCCTAAGGAACTAACTGTGGATATACATAAAATCTTAGATACAGAGAGATGTCCATTACTGCACTGATTA
This sequence comes from Martes martes, assembly GCF_963455335.1. NCBI lineage: Eukaryota > Metazoa > Chordata > Mammalia > Carnivora > Mustelidae > Martes > Martes martes. The sequence goes on along the minus strand of NC_137888.1, from coordinate 73,909,859 downwards.
CAAAAGCACGCAAGGGCGCACGAGCGCGTGTGCTCGCGCACACACACACACACACACACACACAGGCTTAATTGCATGGAGGAAAACATTCTAGTGTGGAGCAGTATGGGACTAGCTAGCTATGTATGGCTTATCTGCACAATGGAACCCCATTAATCCCATTTAAAATAACAGGAATACTGTCACAAACTACTCTTGCTGATATATTATTAGGTAAAATAGATTTTCAAACAGTATGTAGAGTATATTCCTATATTTGTAAAAAAATTCTGTGTAGTATATAATGGATATTAATTTGTCCAAAGAAATTATATAGTCCTTTGTTCAGTAAAGTAAAAAATGGCTCTGCTAGTGGCTGGATCATGATGTTGCCAAGTGGAAGTTAACAATGTTTAAAGAATATAAACAATACTGTACTAGGCCATTCTGACCATGTTTGGAACAAAATAAAGAAAAAGCCACTCTACAACCTAAAATATCTTTTCTAACACTGATGACTGCTACTTCCTTTTTAAACTGATGACGATTCTCCCCCACTTCAGTTTTTTCCTTTTAAGGTGAAAATTAAAAGATAGTTATCACCAAATTCCCTTTCTTCTTGACAGAACCCAGTCCAGATTTGATCCCTGTTGCCCTAATGTCTCCTTAAACATATCCATAAAAAGCCCAAATGCCCTAAAAAGCCCCTCTCAATTCCCTTTTTGGGGTCTCCGGCCAAAGGGCTTTAACCGTGCTAAAGGAGATAAACTGGGCCCCACCCACTCACCAGAACTGGCTGGAAATTCCATCTCAGCTGAGTTTTACATGGTATACAGCAAACAGAGGGGCTACAACTGTTCAGGTCTCTGTGGGAGCCATCGAGGTGCTTATTGCCCTTTTTCTAAGATATCAGCTTCATTTCCTCCACCAAGCTGGGTACAAGGATCTTACGTTGTAGGATAAGGCCAAAAATCTGGGGTTCAGTCCCCCTTCTGAGAAGCCAAGTCACTACTTGAAGGCTGTCTGGGGGTGCAATGGGGCATGGGTCTTCCCCTTTTGAAGAACCCACTACCACTGGCCTCCTCCCTAATGAGCCTCCTGTCCCAGTTCAGACCTCCTCCACTCAGCACCAGCCTCCTTCCTGAAAGGTGAGCCTTTGCCTTCTAGTGCCTGCTAGCTTCCATTTCCAGCTCTGCAACTGAAATGTATCAAGTGCTGGGTTCGAAATAAAGGAGGCTAAAGGAAGCACCCCTTGTTCTTTTCTAGTACTGAGTTCAGCACACATCAACCTGTGAATAATCCTGGCACACATTCTAGGAAAGGTTCGGAATATATATATATCCTCAAGAGTTGAAAGTAAGTGTCTCCACGGTTGCATTATGGATGTTTAAAATGTTTATGTATATCACCTTTTCTTTTTTTTTCCACTTTATTTTATTTCTTTTCAGTGTTCCAAAATTCATTGTTTTACCTTTTCTTTCTAATTTTTCTTCCATGAACATTTGTTTTCAAAGTAAGAAAAAAATATGTCATTTATTTTAACTAATGAAAGGGTAAAACAAGGAAGGAAGAGAAAGGAAGAAAGGGGCCTGCTGCTGTGAAGGTACAAGAGTATCAGTCCAGCACGAGTACAAGACAGCCCTGGAGGTTGGTATTCCCCGGCATTCTGGAGTTAAGGCATCAACCTTTTGGCTCTGATTTGTATTTGTGGGAATACTTTAAGTGGCTTTTTAATCCTCTGTTTATCAGTGAATACAAGGTAGCCCCATGGAGGTGGTAGAGGGTAATGGGAGTTCCCAACTGGGGAGAATGGCTTTTAAAGGGGAAATGTAATGATGGGTTCTACCCCTGGTTTTATATTAGAATGACTGATCCCTTGCCCACACTTCCAGTGATTTGGTTGGTTACCAATTAAAGGGTGGAGAGGATGGGTAAAGAATGGAACCTTACAAAATTCCCCTCTTCATAATTGTCCTCAGGGCCCTCTTTGTAAGGAAAAGTGGGACCAGAGATTCTTTCCATCAGCGTTTTCTCAGGTATGGTAGGTGTACCCCATTGGTACACAAACTATGCATATTGCTGCAGGGAAAAGCATTTTAAAATGATTTTTAATGATGCACATTTATTATATTGTGCACTATACATCAAAGTCATGATTTTATGGTCATGCTAAAACTTAAAAAAAAGAAAATCATTTATGCAAAAATGTAAGCCAATAGCTATAGACATATTAGATTAGTTGCAGAGTAGGTGGTTCATGGATATGGCCAAAATCAAGATAGTATGCATGTCTTTAGACTGGGAAATACTGACAAAAGTTGCTTTCCTAGACCTTTCTGAATGTTGTGAGCTTTGGGCAGTGATTCAGAGCAGTGCATCCTAACATCGGACTGAAAATATGTGGGGCTGGCTGAGAGCGTTGGGAAAAAGATTCCAGGTCTCTGCCGGAAGATTTTAGTTCAGGAGATCTGGGATGGGGCCCAGGACTGTGTCTTTTCATGAAGGTTACTTGATGGTGCTGGTGAAGCCACTTGGGAACCTTGAAGAAGGGAGCGATATCTCTTTGGGCCTGGAAGAGCAGTAGCTCTTCAAGAGAATTGAAGTTATTTTAAATATTTGCTGGCTGCAAAGCCTATTCACTATCATTGACTGTCATCAGCATGGCTTTGTAAACTTTTAATTTTTAAACTGTGCCTCTGGGTCTCAGCGTTGAGAGCGTGTGTGAAAATTAAAATACACACAAGTGAGCACACTATACCCCTGCCAAAAACACATTTTAATCTGATTTAACCAATTAAACAAACAGGAGTGAATTATGCCATTAGGCTCAACGGGGCTTCTAGAGCAAACCAACTGCATGGTGCAGACCAGGCATGGGAGTCATAAAGTGCATGCTTTAAGTGGAAAGGAGATGCTGGAGTGGGAGCTGTTCCATGGCAAATTGATGTTTACTCAGTGAGTTTCAGAGGAATCACTGTGAGGCGGCTGGGATGGAGGTGCTGGGTGGGAGCACTCTGGGATGGAAACGCTGCACTGGGGCCCGTGGGAGTCCCGTGAGAAGGTGACTGAGGAGTGCAGAAGAGGAAGGTTAAAAACTGGAAAGCTGCAATCAGGCCAGGAGGGGATGAAGGACTAAGAGAAAGCAGAGCACTGGAAGGGCACAGAGATGTCACTGAAGGGCTGGTAAGGTCCTCCTCCAGAAAAGCTGAAAATAGTTGTGGAGCTGTGGGGAGAGGCAAACTATGATCCCAGAGGCCATTTAGGAAGTAGAATGAATTCTTTTATGAAATCATTAAACGCAAATACACCTCGGGCGCCTGGGTGGCTCAGTCCGTTAAGTGTCTGACTCTTGATTGATTTTGGCTCAGGTTCTGATCAGGATTGTGAGATCAAACCCCGCATCAGCTCTGTGCTCAGCAGGGTGTCTGTTTGGGATTCTCTCTTTCTCCCTCTGCCCCCTCTCCCTGCACGCACATGATCTCTAAATTTAAAAAAAAAAAAAAAAAAAGTTAAAAAAAGAGCAAATACACATCTATGTCGTTACAGCAAGTGAGTATTTTGGATTTCTTGTAGCAGTCCTTAGTACAATGGCTCTGTTTTATGGTTCAACTGGGTGTTAGGTCATATGTTCTGATTTTAGGGTGAGAAAAAATGAGAAGAGGATCTGGGGATAGAAGCCCAAGATGACATCCAGATGGCCCTGCTCCAGTTTTAGTTGGGAAGTATGAATTGCAGAAGCTCATAGATTTGGGGGCAAGAGTGGATTCCTGGACCCCAAGCCAAGGTCCAATTGCCAGAGGCCAGGTCACTCAGCAGGGTTTCCAGAGGTAGTAGCTCGTTTTTTACCTTCCAATCCAAAAAGTCCTACTCACACGTTCCTAGTCAAATTCAAATTGTTCTCTTGTCTAATGGAAAATTTTTATACCATGCTAAAAAAGCTTGGGACAAAGATTTTTCTTTTTTCTTTTTTTACTGTCACCTTTATCAGTTTCTTCATTCATACTTTTAAAACTAGTTCAAGGCTTTTAGTTCCCTTTTGCCATATTTCTTACAGAGCCTGATGTTACAGGATTTGGGGTGCAACTTTCAAAGACACTGGCGTTATGACCCCTTGGAGATACTGTGGAATAATTTTATAAACTAAATTAATTCGACTCTTCCGGGTGGGGTAGGGTGGGGAGGAGATAGAAAACAGAGCTTAGCAAAGTTTTTCCACTAGGTGTCACTCTTGACCCAATTAAACCCGCGAGCGGTGTTTATAAATAGAAGTGTATCTATAAAACATTTATTTCCTTGGTTACGTAAATATAACAAAACGTCCCTATCTGTGTGTTCTGAAGTCCTTCCCTGATGATCTGTGTCATAAAAGACGACCACACATCTGTTCTCTGGAGGACTAATTCCTACCACTGCCACTTCTGTTGTAAGACCTCTTTGGCGTGGTGCAGGCTGGCCGCTAGAGTCGGAAACTCAATTCACCGATTGTTTTATGTCACAGAACACAGCCCCTTCGGGGACCACACTGGAATCTCCTCTGATTACAGCTATTGCCACATTTCCGCTTGCTGCTCCCAGAAGTGCTGTCTGCGGCTCTCCCCGCAGAGGCACCTTCACCGCCGCACCTGTCCACCTCTCCAAGCGCTCCAGCCAGCCGCTTACACCCTCCTCTGTGAGCTGGACTCCGGAAGGCCAAAGCAAAGTTCAACGACTCTCAACCTGGGAGGTCGGCTCTTCACTGCGCCCACTCTGGGGCAGTGCTGGCAAAATCGCTGTGGTAATTTTGAATTTCGGAATACAGAATTATTTCGATTGGCTATGAGTATTGGCCAAATTTGATTCATTTCTCATTTGCACTGCCTTCAGAGATAGAAATGGACGTACAATTTAGAGTTTACATAGAAGCAACGATCTGATTCAGAGAAGACTGTCGGGTTCTAATTAAAAATGTATTTTATTCTTATTAAAAATTTTTATTCTTCAAAATATAAGGAGATCACCTTCAGAGAAGAAATGATGCACTAGTAACTAATATTTATGTAACACTTTCTGGTTCAGGAAGTTGTCTCAAATCCATCACCTGGTGTTATCTTCTGCATAACCTTGGGAAACGGGTATTATTACTACTGTGTATCTGATTGGGCCTACAGTTGTGATGTCCTATGCTTGTCAAACTGGAATTTTAATCTAGACCATCTGATGCCAAAAGCCATGAAGTACCTTATACCCTGTTCTTAACCAAGGTGTACATCAAAATGTCCTCGTGATTTCAATGTACTCCCAGACCCATGCCGGACATTCTTTCAGAATTCCCCGATATTGGGTTCATTCACTAACAAAACACAAAGTAGGCATATAATATTACATCAGGTAATGATGATATTTTGGGAAGAAAAAAAACAAAGCAGACCAGGGAAGTAGAAAGTAACAGGGGTATTAATTTAGGAAGGGTCCATTGGGGAAGGCCAAATTTTCTGAGGAGGGGACATCTGAACTCAGGTCTCAATGAAGTGGGGCAGTGAGGTTTACAGATGTAGGTGAAAAGGATGTTTTAGCAGAGGGAATAGCAGGTGCAAAGGCCCTGAGGCAGGAGTGTGCTTGACATGTGGATCAAGAGGAAGGTGACCAGTGTGGCTAGGGTGGAGTTAATGAGGGGAGAGTGCTAGGAGATGGGCTGGGAGACAGCCTGCAGCCAGATGTTAGGCCTTCAACTGGTACTGCACGACTTTTAAAAACAGGTGCAAGCACAAGTTTTCACTCCTCTAATGGTCTTTTCTTCTTTTACCTTGCCAAGCAATGAAAAGGAAAAACAAGGAAGGTAAAAGCAGAGCTAAAATACAGCCCTGATGAGCTGCCACTATTGCAATCACCATGAAGCTTCAGTTCAGGGCTATTAGAGAGACCAAGAAGACTGAAAACGGTTAGTGGTGAATGAGTAGCTGCTAATTTGATAATCACCGTGAATCCGAGTGAAACAGATTTGCTCGCCTCACTGTCTATAATTTACTTTTATTTGTGATTGAATTGTAATTTCCATTTAAAATCATTATAAGGAAACAATACTTTCCCATCATGCTCACTTAAGTACCATCCTAGAGTTTTTAGTTTTGCTTTAACATTAAATCTGGTCATGCTGTCTCTCATCCCCACCATCACGGCTTTCTCTTAAGTAGATGCTGTTCTTTTCCTTGTTGTGTTTATCACATGGCGGCAAACTACACAAGCCTGGAGAAACAATGATCACGTTTCACTTCTAAATACAGATTATGTTTGAAATTTTCTCTCAAGTGTGTTAAATGTCTCCCATAATTTTGGAAGAAAAATCTTTTGTAGATATCACTTAAAAAATACATTAAAGCAGGACTAGAATGCCATATCCACACAGTTTAAATCCATGATAAATATAGTTGCAATAGATACTACTAATGTTAATTTATTTTCCACATGCCCAGATTTACCATCTGGAAAAGAAAATGGTATGCTGTGATTAGTCACTTGCTTAAGCCAGCTGGCAAAGTCGGATGAGAGGGGGGTGCTAGGTGAGAGATGCAGGTAATTTTGCCTGGTATAGCGCACTCATGAGCCCGGACTCCGAATGGCTGGCACACACAACACAGGTGAAGAGTAACTCCAGAAAATATACAACTTTGATGACTTCGGAATACCGCAATAATGAAGCAGTCAGTGAAAGTGGATGCAAAATGTGATCCTCTATCTATCTACATATGCAGTCCATAACGTCTAGAATGATCTTGTCACAATATTGCCCGTGGTATTATTTTAGAGAATGTGGTTTCTGAGTGATTTTGAGTTTTGTTGCATATCCATACTTCCTAAGATAATCACATACTTATGTAACAGAAAAACATGTGCAATAAAGAACAAATTAGAGAACAAACAGCACTGAAAGGTTTTTTTTTTTTTTAAAGTGGTGTTTGTTATGATGGTGTGAAGATCACATCCTGGTTTCCTCTCAGCCTCACTGTTTTTTTATAACTCACCAATGAGTTATTGATTCCTACTTTTTTTTTTTAAAGATTTTATTTATTTTTTTATTCAACAGACAGAGATCACAAGTAGGCAGAGAGGCAGGCAGAGAGAGAGAGGGAGAGGCAGGCTCCCCGCTGAGGAGAGAGCCTGATGCGGGGCTCCATCCCAGAACCCTGGGATCAGGACCTGAGTGGAAGGCAGAGGCTTTAACCTACTGAGCCACCCAGGTGCCCCGATTCCTACTTATTTTAACTTTGTCTTCCACAATAGAAGACCATAGCTCAATGTCTCTGTAAATTTTTTTTTTTTTTTTAAATTATAGTCACTCCAACTCTATACTGCAGAGGAAGGGATGATTTTTCTATGTGACTGTCAACCGTCTTCTGGAGTCAGGCCTCAGGGAGGAGTTCTGGATTCCAGACCGTACTCTCCACTATATCCCTTCTGTCCACTAGAGGTCAGCAGATGACAGGACTCAGGGGCTATTAAGGTTAACTCCCTGTGTTGACAGCTTTCTGGGAGACAAGTGAGAAATGGTCCAAGCGTAGTTGGCTGAGTGTCACAGTGACTCTGTCATTCAGAAAGCCATATGGTTTATTTGTATTGGTGCAAATTAACAACAGAATGTTTCCCTCTCCTCTGAACTATGGAGATGCAGAAAATTAACTTCTGCCCCATTGTTAGGCATTTCCAAAGATGCCAATGAAACAAATCTACATACTTAGGAATAGGATTTGCACCAAATAGTTTCTTTTCTTTTTTTTTTTTTTTCTTTTTTAAGACTTGCACACTATACACTATATATTGTTGGAGGTTCTGGTTAACTAAATTTGAGGCAGGGCTGATCTAAAGTTGAGGTATGAACAAAGGTGAACTGTTCTTGCCCTTAAGGTATATAGAATACAAAAGCCAGAGAATATGGTGCAGAAACTCCATACAGTTAAGGGGGTTTAAAGGAGTGGTGATGAGTAAAATAATATTAGAGATATACATTTGACTCTGAGTCAGGATTTGAAGAAAGTAATGCCTACAGATTAGAGTGCAAACAGGGGTTGAAAACGGGTGCCTACCAGGCTGTAGGAAGTACTTTGAACAACCGAATACTTTAAATTTCCGAAAATCTGAATTTTATTTAGGTGGGCCATGCACTTCTTAGTTTGCTCTACTTCCCACCATTCCCTTCATCGTGCACCTAGCACTTCATGTATTTACTCCCCTTATCTTCCTGGCCCTCAAAGACATTTGTTGTTGCAACCCCATCTTAGAGTAACTGGGGGAGTGGGACACAGGAGGGAGGAGGCAGACATCCAGGAGCTGGGGCATGAATATGGGACCAGAATTGGGAACAGGAAGTTGTATAGAGAGGGTATGCCCTGGGATTGGTATATATTGACCAAGTTGACTCAGACTGGGGGACCATGTTGGAAAATAGGTTACAAGGAGTTGGGGAGGGGTGGTGATTCAAGGAGTAGTTTAGGTCTGGTACTGCTGTAGGAAGCCCTGCAAATGCTTGAGAATCAGAGAATCAGGAAGTCCTAGAAGATGCAGGAATCCACTGGGAAAGTACTGCCAACTCTATTTCTTGTTCACTCTGATTGATACATGTTTTCCCTATGAGATTAGATGACTAGAACTGCTCTGCCAAAAGGAAACAGCCAACTCTGGGGCCAAACATGATTGACATGTATGGATGTTGCCCTTCACCACCACACCAGACCTCACCGCTTACCAGTGTTGTCTCCAGAAAGGTTGCAGGCTTGAGAGAACTCAGCTCCCCACATCTAGAACATGGGTTTCTTTCCCTTGCAAGATCTAGGCAGCACAGTGAGGGGCCAAGACACTGGTGGAGTCAGTAGTGCTGGTCCTGCTCCAGACATTGACTTAATGGCTCACTAGGGGCAGAGTAACTTAATGATGGCACTTTAGTTTTCTTATCATAATTTAAAGACATTGCATGAGACAGTTTCAGAGGGGTTGTTCAGCATTAGTTTCTGATGACTGGAGCTCACTTAAGAAAGGCCAAGACCCAGCTCTTATAAATAAATCACGTTGTCAACCAAGCACTGTGCTCTGGAGAGGAGTGCTGGTAGCATTGTATTATGGGAGGACACAGTGGTGGAGAGGGCTGAAGAGGGACACAGAGTGTAAAGTCTAACAAGATCTGACACAGGTTCCAGTTCTAATTCTACCTTTTCCTAACTGAGTGACCATAGGAAAGGCACTGAACTTCTCTTAGTATCAACGTCATTTGCAAAGTGATGACACTGGGATGTGTCTGGCAGGGTTCTTTGGGAACGGAAATGAGAGGGTGTCTGTAAATGACTGGCACATCTTCATTTCAGCCCTCGTCCCATGTGGAAGTCATTCCTGTGAACACCAGCACCCCATCTTTATGCGAGCAGGAGCAAAGTCTCAAGGACGCAGCAACCAGAGTTCATCTCCATGAGAAGAACTGCATGGAGCATATGTGCTGACGTTCCTTGATTAACTCAATTAAAACTCTGAATGGTTAATATGCTGTTTTCAGGCAGTTTTGATTGCCACAGCATTTTGTGGTTGCTCTGTCATCAAAAGAACCGAAGGAAGAATTGCGTTCAGGATCCAGAGACTGTTTTTAGAGGAAGTGGGGAAGGTGCTGACTGCCCCACAGTGGGGATGGGGGGGGGGTCCCGAAGAAGAGCCATGGACCCCTACATGGCTCTGCTCACCTGCCAGTGAGGCCTGCCCTCCAGTGAGGTCCTCACTAGAACCTTGTTTCTTTGACATAGGTCTTGTTCTCCTGAGTCACTGGACTCTCTCCAGCAAAAGCCGTGCTTTTCAGCACACCTGAGGGATATGCTGCACTCTTCTCTTTGAGAAAGGCTTGGCAAAGTGCAATTGTTTTGTAGAGGAGAAAGAAAGCAGAGTGGGTGGAGAGAAGGAGTATCTCTGGGAGACTGAAGCAAGCCCTCAGCAGGAAATTGGGATATTACAATTTCCTCTAGAAAAATCTCAGGAATTTATTTTTTAAAAGATTTTATGTATGTATGTGTTTTAGAGAGAGAGAGAGCACACACAGGAGTGGAAGGTGGGGGTGGGAGGGCAGCGAAGACGGGGGAAGAGAGGAAAAGGGAAAGAATGAACAAGCAGGCTCTGGGCTGAGTAAGGAGCCCGACCTGGGGCTCAATATCAGCACCGTGAGATCATGACCTGAGCCAAGACCAAGAGTCAAGAAGCTTAACCAACTGAGCCAACCAGGTGCCCCAGGGGTTTAAATTAATAATAAAGTAATCTAATCAATAATTAACCAGAAAGGCCCATCTTTTTAGACATTGTCTTTTCTTTAGATAAAAATCTGTTTTGGATAGAATTTTGGATGGTTTCTAAGGCATGTCGCCACTAAATGGGATTTCATAGTTTCACAGCATAACAAAGGAAATTTCTTTGGCTCATTTTTTTCTTCTTGAAGCAAGGTCCAGAACTACTTGTCAACCTCTAAAATTCTTGGAGGCTTGTTCAAAACTCAGCCATAGATTCCTAAGGCCAGAGCAGCTTGGTTGAGTTAGGTGGGAGCAAGGCTTGGGGAGGTGGGGGAAGGTAGTGGGGGCACAGGGTGAGATTCAGATGGGAGAAGAGTCACAGCAACTGGCTTTTGGGTAGAACTAAGAGAAAGAGCCCTGAAATAGTTGCCAGAGCCTAGGAGCATTGCTGTGGGAGCTGGGGGCAGGTCAGGAGTAGGGTGGGGCGCTACGTTTTAAGGAGGTACCCACTGTCAGGTTCTTGTGGGTGTGGGATCAGAGCCTGAGAGTGAGCGCCGCCTTAAACTTTTACTGTGGGTGGGGGCGTGGCTTGCTCATCCCAGTCCTGGCCCCAGCAGCACAGTAGGATGGAGGGACATTCTGTTTCCTCTGATACAGTTTCAAACTTAACTCCTGTTTTGGTTACCCAGAGGTTCAGATAAAATCTAAACAGCACACTTTTGGAAAGGAAATTCTCAGGTAATTATGAAGCTTACACTGTAGTAAAGATAGAGATCATCCACAGCTTAACAAGATGTAGACATTTATCATTTAAGGTACAAAAAGGAAAAAAAAAATCTTCCTCCAAATTAGGTTCTGTCTATATTCCAGGTACATGGCCTGGAGAGCTGAGAATTTTTTCCTTTATTGCTTCCCTTCTCTTCCTCTAGCTTTCTTCTTTTTTCTTTCAGCTCTTTCCTTCTATTTCTTTTTCCCCTTTTCCTTCTTCTCTGTTTGACATGACTGAAATGACTGCCCTTCTTTTTTTCTTCCCCCTTCCTTTGCTTCCGTGGCTTATAACAGATTCTAAGGGGAAAAAAGAATCAAATATCTGTTTCACAGCCATTTCATAAACAATACTGGCTCCTTTCTTTTGGTACCACAGGCAATGAAAAACACTGTGGGAGGACATTTGTGACAGGATAGTGATGAATTCATGACGACTTGGCAGCGTAGACTTGAAACAGGTCCACTGTGTTTCTCTGCATTTAGCCGAGACCAAACCAGAATGAATGCCCATGGGTGCGCAGCTGGATACATGAAACAAAGAGGTTTTCTAGTTTGTGATGAAAGGAAAATTATTTGGGGTGGGGGAAACTCTACCCAAACCAGAAATTGAATCTGTGTTTGTTTCAGCCAAAGTGCTTCAAGCCCTGTCATACACTTCCGTGGACCTTAATTGTTGCAGGAATGGGTTTTTAAAGCCTTTCAGCTTTTGTTAAACCTCTCCAGAACTTTATTTCAAAATGAAGGAGGTACTAACACAGTCTTTCCAACATTAGATCATATTCAACATTTTTTTACTTTTAAACAACTTGAACATTTTGAACTAAGTTCTGTTGTAAAAAATTGCATTTGGAAGTAGTCACGTCTCAAGTGAAACATTTCAGAAGGATTAAAATATTCCTGTCTACCACACAGGAGGAAAGATTAACATGGTACATACCACTCTCCTTTTTCCTGTTGTTTAAAACTTTCTATGATGAAAGAATGTACAACAGACTGCATAAAGACAAGAAAACAAACTTTCAGTGGGAGCCAGAAGGCTGCGTGTGTAGTTGTGTAGAATGCACGAGGCACAATGCTGGGGACTCCATTCACATTAGAGTCATCATAGGTTTATGACTCAAATTTCCTAGCAAATCGCATGGAAATGTCTTGGGCAAGTGACCCCTCCCCTGTCCCCCTTCCTCCACTTTGCACAAAGGTGCCATCTGGGAAAGCAGTGGTCCTGATGCAGACTGAATATTTGAACGGTTTATTTTTGCTCCTTTGGTCTTAGGCCTGTAACTGAATTGAAATGGTTAGTCTAGATCGGTTGTATCCTGCTGTGCTTCAACTTAGGACCTTCCTCCCAACTTGCTGATCATTCCAAAATAAGCAAACAAAAAACAAAGCATGGGGTATCTGCATTCTTCAGTTCCCCCTGGCTTCCATTCGTTTTCTCCTGAGCCTAAAGGGCTTCTTGCTGGGTTCTTCCCCTTAGTCTTTACTTTATGCCAGATGCTGTTCTGGCATCCTGATGGATGCTAACTCATTGAGTCTTATGCTGTTAACCACCCCCTCCTCCTTTTTTTAAAGGATGAGGCAAGAAAGGCCCAGAGAAGATAATTAATTTTAATTAATTAATTAATTAAATTAAATTAATTTTCTTGTGACCATACAACCAGTCAATGGCTGAACTGGGATTCGAACCCGGGCAACGTGGCACCAAAGCTCCTACTCTTAACCACTCCACTCTTGCACCTCCTGAGTTGGGTCTCTTTTCCTGGAAACCTGTGCCTCCATAGTCCTATTTAAACTGCTCTGGCCATGCACCACCAGACAGTGGACATCCCACCGCCTTTCAGTGGCACTCAATTAGATCTTTGCCAGGCACTGTCACCGGGCCTTGCTAGACCTCCTTGAGGACCAGACCTAATTTGGCCCAATTCCCAAAGCCCTGGTCCCCTCTAATTTCAATTTCCCCCCATTTTCCGCTGACCCACAGCTGAGGTCCCAGCTTGCCTTCTGGTGGACCATCCCACCCCCGCCCACCTTGTGACAGATGAGGACAGGAGAGGGCATTTGCTATTGAGGACCATGCAATTCTTGAGCCTTGATAGGCTGTTGAAGTCAAGAATCCTTACTTTTACTTTCCTCCAACCTTCAGACTCACGCTGCAGGCTCCTCCTTTCTAATTATCTTTATATTCTCAGCACTTCATACAACAGCACTTCATACAACAGGGGTAGGAAAAGAATAAATGAAAGAAGATGGGATCAGGAGGGAGACAAACCATAAGAGACTCTTAATCTCACAAAACAAACTAAGGGTTGCCGGCGGGGGTGGGGGGTAGGGAGAGGGTGGTGGGATTATGGACATTGGGGAGGGTATGTGCTATGGTGAGTGCCGTGAAGTGTGTAAACCTGGCGATTCACAGGCCTGTACCCCTGGGGCTAATAATACATTATATGTTTATTAAAAAAAAAAAAACAAAAAAACCCCCCATGTTCTAAGTAAAACTACTTCCATGGAATTTAATAAAAGGAAAGCAGGCTGATAGCTGTGGTTTGTGAATCAGTAAGTTTGGGAAACACAGGGTTAGCAAAACAAATACATTTCTTTACTGATTTTTCTTCTCTTTTCTTTTTTTTTCGTAAAGATTTTATCTATTTACTTGAGAGAAAGAGAAAAAGAGAGACAGAGAGAGAGCACAAGAGGGGGTAGGGTCAGAGGGAGAAGCAGACTCCCCGCCAAACAGGGAGCCTGATATAGGACTCGATCCTGGGACTTCAGGATCCTGACCTGAGTTGAAGGCAGTCGCTTAACCAATTCAGCCACCCAGGCGCCCTTAACTGACTTTTCTTACTATGCTCGAGTGTATGGTTAAGTCTCTAGGAAGGGAGTATTGTTACAGTTATTCTAGACTTTTTTTGAGCACAGGGGTCATTCTTTTGGACACTTAAAGAACCACTGGACTCTGAAGAGACTTTGGGAAAGGGAGTGTTGGTGGACAAGAGATGCTTTTCTAAAGGAGTTATTTTAAAAGAAATGATCAGTAATCTTAAGTATATAAAAATTAAAAATACCCACATGAGAAAAGTATTATAGAAAAGTCAAGGGAAAATGACAAGGGAAAATGAATGAGAAAAGATGACAGACAAAACAAAAATTAATCTCCTTAATATATAAAAGTTTAGGATAAATCAATTTATATGGTTACAAACCCACTAGAAAAATGGGCACATTTTTGAATGAACAGGGAGAAAGAAAAAAATATTTTATAAACATGTGAAAACTATCTATACTCACTCACAAATGGAAAAACAACAACTCAAAAACAAAAACAAAAGCAAAACTGAGCTGCTGCTTTTTGACTTACCAGTATGGTGAAACCTCAGGAGTTTGTTACTGTGTTGCATTGGCCAGCATGTGGGGGCACTGGAACTCATCTTTGTTGGTGGGAAGAGAAATTGCTGCAACCCGTTAGAGGGGCAATTTGGCAACCTCAGTCACACACAGTCAAAACATAGCTAAACTCTGACCACATTTTAGCACCTTCACTCCTGCCATCTAGGTCTGAGCCACCACGTCTCTCACCTGGAGTGCTGTAATGGCCTCTTGCTTCCACTCTAACTCCCTGAAGTCTATTCTCAACACATGTTCAGAGTAAGAATTTTAAAACAAAAGCCAGATCATGTCACGTCTTGCTCAAATCCTTCCACTGGTATGGCATTCCATTTTATTAAGAGCAAAAGCCAGCATTCCTACACTGCGCTATAGGGCCCTACATAATGTGGCCCTAGCATCTCTTTGATCTTCTTGTCTCTTATTTTGTTCTTCTTGCTTCCTCTGCTCCAGCCACACTGACCTATTTGCTTTTTCTTAAACATGTCGGTGATCCTTCCATCCTAGAGCTTTTGCATGGCATGTTCCCTCTGCTTGGAACAGTTTTTCCTACATATATGCAAGGCCAAATCCCTCACCTCCTACAGGTCTTTACTGAAATAGTACCTTCTCAATGAGGCCTTCACTGACCCCTCAGTTTAAAATTACAACCTCCTGATCCCATCGCCTCTTGCTCTTCTTTACTTATTTCTACACTTGATCTTAGCCAAAAGGCCGAGAAGCGATCTTCTTTACTTATTTCTGTAAAAGTTACCATCTTCTAATGTACTATATGACTACCTTATTTATTGTGGTTTCCAAATATTTACTGAAAATTTTTGAATTTACTGAATGCCATTTGATCCAGGAATTCTACTTCAAGGAATTTCTTCTATGACACAGTTCTGCACAAGCAACATAAACACTGGTAGTCAATTAACGTAGTTTTTTTGTAGCAAAAGACTGAGCAGTTTTCCCGGGAGACTGAACACTTTCTGAAAGGGGTTACTGAAGGGATTGGATAAAGTGTCAAACCAGAGAGATTTAAGTTTGTGTTCCACCAACCCTTATAAGGGTAGATGGAACTGAAGGGGCTGATGCTGAAGACAAATTAATTATAGTCAAAACAAACTACACATCTGAGTAAAAACTTGGAATATGTACCTGTATGTGGAGTTGTACTTTTCCTACTTCTCCCAAATTGGTGCGTAAGGCTCAAACTAGAGAACAAAAAGGTGTTCAGGTCCTACATGCTAAAGAGAGCTGCCCACAATTATGATCAGACACTTCCATTTGGACTTACGAAGAGGTGCTGAATGAGTACTGTCACCTCAACCATCAACTCTCCCCCACATGCTTATGTAAGAAGATTAAGAAATAAATGCAGTGGTTAAGGTTTTTTCTCCCAAGATACAGTGAAGGGGCTTCAGAAGACTTATTCATAGGGATGGGGGCTGCTGGAAGAAGGTGCTGAGGGTGGCTGACATTTCCTCTCCTGGCTGGATTAAATTCCATGTGGAGGCTCACTGTGGTGTTACCATTGGAACTGAGTTTACTTCCTGAGAGAGCTTAACAGGTGCTCTGATGGTTTGGAGGTAATCTGAACCCAGAGACTACTTATCTGGAGATTTTGGCAAGGAGGCTTGCAGGTGTCATCTATTGCAGAGAGGTGAGAAGGGATGGGGATAGTTTGCTTGGGAAGAGGGAGTAGGCAGCCCTCACCTGCAGCTCTCCATGTCCTTTGGAAAAATGGAAGATTAATTTACAGGGTACTGGATCTTCTTATAAAAGAGCCCGAACGAAGATGCAGGTACAGGATGTGGAGACTGTATCAGTTTGTTAGGGCTGCCGTAACAAAATACCACAGATTGGGAGGCTTAAACAACAGAAATTCATTTTTTCTCATAGTTAATGAAGGTTAGAAGTCCAAGATCAAGGTGTCAGCAACATTGGTTTCTTCTGAGGCCTTTCTCCTTGGCTTGCAGATGGCTGCCTTTGTGCTGTGTTCTCACGTGGTCTTTCCTAGGTGTGTGTGCAGTCATGGTTATTTCTTTTTGTGTCTAAATTTCTTTTTCTTGAAAGGACACCAGTCAGATTGAATTAAGGTCCACCCTAACACTTCATTTTAACTTAATCACTTCTTTAAAGACCTATCTCCAGTCACATTCTGAGATACTGGAATGTTCTAATTCAATAAATGAATTTGAAGGGGCACAATTCAGCTCATTAACAGGGGCGTAGGTTTTTTTTTTTTTTATTGAGACTGAAAGGAGACAGAGGAAGGCATAGAGAAACTGGGCACCATTTCAAGAAAATCATCCTATGCAATAGGAAGACCTCCCTTCAGAAGCTACCAGGGCAGGTAGAACTAGATGAAGCCAGAGTAAGATCGGGGGAGCCTCCCAAGGACCCACAGGCTGCCAGTGATGTAAGAAGGTCTCTGCTTCCAGTCCTCTCCCAATCCAAAATGCCTGATCCAGAAAAGGAACCAGACCCTCTCATTCTTCCCCCACACAATGAAAGAGCATCTCCCCAACTCCAAGTCCTTTGAGGCAGTGTTAGGTCTTCACTGGGGAGAAGTGAGGAGATAAGATTTAAACTGGATATAAGGTGGGAATTTTAAACAAATTAAAATGAAATTTAACTGACAGTGGCAAGAAAGTCCTAGGATTTCCTGAAGAAGTCATGTAGGCAAGAAAGGAAATTCTCCAGAGCTCAGTTCAGTGTCATGCTTGGAAAGAATAATGCTATCACAATTTAACTCCACTTACTTGATATTTCTCAATAAAACCAGAATGCTGTCTCTGTATGTAAATAAAGGAGGTTATCTTGAAAAACAAAACAAACTATATAAATAAATAAAGGTTATAAATAAATAAAGGAGGTTATCTTGAAAAACACAACAAACTATTTTTGTTTTTAGCAGTTATCTTGGAAAGAGGAGCTCAAGATGAAGGTCAGTATGAGAAGAAGACGTATTTTTTCATTGTATACCCTTCTGAACTTTTAAAATAAAAATATGTGCATGTATTATTTAAAACAATTAAAAACTAAAATAGTGAAAATTGTTCGGTACTAATGAATAGAAGACTGACTTCAGAAATAGCGCAGAAAGATACATGCCGATTCTGTATATGTTAAAGCAGCTTCTTAGCAGTGAGAACAATAGTTGTTGTAGGGTGAACCAGGGAAGCTCATAATGGAAAGAAGGTTAGGCATGCTGGGCGGCGGGGGCGGGGTGGGGGTTGTGGAGGGGAAGAAACCTATTCTACGCATTTGGAACAAGGTCTGAAGAAGATGGAGCGGAAGAGACTTGGGCCAGAGCATGAGTGTTAGAAACCAATGTGAACTTTGCTGCTGGCTTGAAGGGAGATAAATGTTGTGACAGATGCCTGCAAAGCTTTTGGCAAGGAATGGGGTTCCATTTGGTATGATGCATTTCAAGGTTAAGCTCCTTTGTGTCATGTAGATGTGGCATGTTTTTGGCTCCAGGCTGAACCTTGGGGTTTGGGATTTATATAATTGTGAAAGGCATTAAGTCAAGAGGCAAGGCACAATGATTTGGTGAATGACATTTGCTCTAATTCCTCACACATACATTGAAGCAATAGAAATCACCCCAAAATATCACGAAGGGATTCCAGCAAAATAGGAACAAAAGAGAGAGAGCTCGTTAAGTTGACACATGTATTAAGTTTATGCATGTGTCATTCATTGTGTGATTAATTTTGGGGTGTGTTGAGTAAATAAAAATTGTAAAATCATCTCAAAAATTGGCTAGAGAATAGGATGATAACCCTATCATCTTCCTGGAATTGACCTTGGCTGGGAAGGAAGGAGCTCTGATGAAATCAGGTGCAAAACTGAGTATTCGACTGATGCAATAAATGTAACTCAACCACACTAATGCCTGCCATAATTCTTTCCCTGTTATGACAAGTCAAAAGGACTATAAAACTATAGAATGGTAATATAAATGGTAAAAGCTGTGGGTGTCTGCCTTATTTTAGGAGTCTTTTCTGTTGAGGAGCATACTCCAAGGAGTCTACTGGAGCTTACAAAATACAGCTATTGGCTTTAATTTGATGCTTGTTATTCATTGAAGCCACTGGCTCTGATGATGTCAGGCCACTTATGTTGCATAGAGTGTCTCCTCAAAGAAGGACTCATATTCCAGCCCCTCTTGGCTCAAAAACACTCTCCCCCCATTGAATTTTAAAATGGAAAACGTTTTTGTTTATTTAAAGCCTGGATGGTGTGAGATATCAGGAAGCTGATTGGGAAGGAGAGGTGCTCTCTCTCTTCAGAAGGACTTGAATGAAGAAGGATGTCAGTAGTTTGAAACTCTTGTAGACCTCTTGCCACCCTGTGGATAGTGGTGGTGAAACCTGTCCAGGATGTAGCAGCAATATAGAGTAGACACGGAAACAAGGTCCTAAGGAAAGTTTTTGAAATTTCTAATTTAGTTATGCCTGAAATCAAGCCTGCAAGTTGTTATTTTCAGGAATGTGGATTAATATATTCCACTCTCTCCACCTAAACCTTTATTTTACTCCAGCTCTTGGGAGAGAGGGCTTCTGTCCCATGCAATAGAAGGATTTTTACCTGTTACTTTAAAGTACTATGAAGAGATTACAAGAAAAATTTGAGATGTAGGAAGAATGAAAAAACAATGTAATGTAAATATGACAATTAAATTACAATAAAGGCAAAAATGTTAGGAGCTAAAATTATAGGTGGTTTAAAAATAAGGATATAAACAATCAACGATTAAAAATATATCAGTAACTCCCTCTAAGAAAAAGTGGTGGCTCAGTTGGCTAAGTTTCCAACTCTTGATTTCTGCTTAGGTCAAGATCTCAGGGTCATGAGATTGAGCCCCATGTTGGGCTCTGCGCTCAGTGGGGAATTTGCTTGAGATTCTCTCTCTCCTTCTTCCTTTGCCCCTTCCCCCCTCAGGCTCGCGAGTGCTTTCTCTCTCTAATTAAAAAAAGTAATAAAAGAGAGAAAAGATGAACATAAAAGACTAAAACCTATGATATAAAAGTTTAGAATATAAAAGTAGAGGAGAGTAAAGATTAAGAAATGAAAAATAATAAAGAAATAAAAAACAATAAAACCAAAAATCTTAAAGGTTAGCCAGGAAGAAAAAACCAAAAAATTATTGATGGGATTTCTTCCATGGGGCAAAGAGCCAAGAAAGCAGAAAGCTCTTAGCTTGAGCAGTTACCTGTAAATATGTAAGTATGTCTGCTAATTACTGACACAGAGGAAAACAGTGGGGGGAAAAACCTAGCCTTCTCATCTTTGGGAAACTTGAAAAGTGTTACTCATTTTGTTCCGCCAGCACACACACAATAGGTCCTTGTCCAATTCTTTATTGTCTGAAAATTTGGCATATTATGCATACAGCCCATAGAGTCTAGTTATAGTCAATTAGACAATTGGCAGGAAAGGCAGGGAGTCACTGGATTCCTTTTTTCAAATGATTTCTTTTAAAGAAGAAATATATGGAGGATATGACAGCAATAAAATAGCTGTAATCACTAAATAGCAATAAAACTATGATTCCATTTGAGTTTACATGAGATGGCGGATTTTAGCTTTGTGTTCAACAGTCTTTCAGTTCTTAAAATACTACAACAAGAAAGCAATTCTATATCCAATTTAATAAAAAATCTTTATAGTATTTTTACTTAACCAACATTTTTCAGTTGAGATTCAAATAAAAATGAATTTAGTTCAAATTGAAAAAAATTTATTGGGAAAAATATTGGTATGAATGACCTTGTTCACCTCTTAGCAAAATTAGAAATAGTGAAAAGTCAATTCTCATATCCCTGAAAACTTAGGAGACAAAAACCCAACTTGATGTTGAGACTCTAGAACAATATGAAATATAAATTTCATCAGTTTCTCCCTTTTTGTATGTAATCTAGAACGTTGACAAGACATGTTCATTCACAAAAGCTATTTTTCTTTACTTGCCTATACTACCAAATTTACCGTTACATTCAGTGTCAGTATTTTTCTCTTGCTTAAAAGTGTTTCCTGAAATATCTTAACTACCATTTCATTAATTTTATGAAATTTACTTCGAATACCTGTGATAGTTAACTTTTTGTGTGTCAGTTTGGCTAGATCATGGTACTCAGGTATTTGGCCAAACATCTATGGATGTTGCTATAAAGGTATTTTTTAGACAAGATAAATGTTTAAATTAGTAGACTTTGAGTAAAGCAGATGGCTCTCCATGATGTTGGTAGGCCTCATCCAATGAGTTGGAAGGTCTTAGGAAAAAAGACTGACCTCTACGAAGATGATGTAATTTTGCCAGCAGACAGCCTTTGAACCCAAACTACAACATTAATTCTTCCCTGGGTATTCAGCCTGCCTGCCTACTCTAGAGATTTTAGACTTGCCAGCCTTACATGAGCCAATTCCTTAAAATAAATCTCTCCATATATATAAGCACACATTCTACTTGTTCTGTTCCTCTGGAGAACCCTGGCTAATACAACATCCAAATTATCTGAACGGCAGAGAATTGAAGAAATTTATTTTTTTTTTGCAATGGAAAATGTACTTGGCTCAGAAAAAATATCAATTCTGATCAGTAGAGTACAATATCAAACTGTTGTCTGCAGCATTTCAGAGGAATGTAAATATCTTACCTCTTTCCTCCATTAAAAATTTCTTAAATGAAACACACTGGATTGACAGTTTTAATTATTATGAGATCTTCATAGGTTGCTAATCTCTGGGATTCACAAAAGTGAAGTCACATCTAGTCTTCCTACCCAGCAGTCCCCCATGCCCTCTACCAAGAACTTCATATAGAAAAAATACATAATGTTTTTCTGATAACTGCAGGCATTTCTTTAATAACATAATTATTAAAAAATTTTTTTGACATGCATTAATTTTCAGTATCCTCTGTAATACTAATTCTGAAAAGATAATTATATAAAAGTGTATTCTGTTTGTTCTCTAAATATTAAATTCTTCCTTAAAGGAAATTTGCAAGTCAATCCTAAACTTTAAAGAGTAATAGGACAGGAATAGCTGAAACAATTTAAGAATATGGACTTGAGAGTATCTTTAGCATATCCCAAGATTTTTTACAAAGCTGCAGTAATTAATGTGGTATGGTAATTGACATAGGAATAAACCAATAGACAATATAACAGAATGGAGAGCCAGAAATATTGTCATGTATATATATATAGATGTATGGTAAATGAAAGAGCTTACATTATAAAGCAGCATTATAAAGCAGAGGGGTAGACCCACAAAGCTCCAATCATAAAGGAAAATATTTTTGCCTGATAAATGGCAAAAGATTCCATAAGAAGGGTGAAAGAAAAACCATTGACCAAGAGAAATTATTTTCAAAGCATGTAACTGAAGAATTAATACTTAGAATATGCAGAAAATTTCTGTAAATCAGTAAGAAAAAAAGAAAGCTTAGCTGGAAAATGGACAGGAGATGTAAGCAAGAGATTAACAGAATTAGAAGCTCAGCAGCCAATAAGCATATGAAAAAATGCTCAAACTCACATTATCAGGAAACTGAAAATTTAAAAACGAGGTTACTCAGAACAAACATTTCATACTCATTAAAAGTCTGAAAATATTCTGTCAGAAAGAATGAATACCTACCATTTCTACCGACATGGACGGAACTGGAGGGTATTATGCTAAGTGAAATAAGTCAAGCAGAGAAAGACAATTATCCTATGGTTTGACTAATATGTGGAACATAAGGAATAGTGCAGATGACCAGAGAAGAAGGGAGGGAAACCTGGATGGGAAGAAATCAGAGAGGGAGACAAACCATGAGACACTCTGGACTCTGGGGAACAAAATGAGGGTTGCAGAAGGGAGGGGGTGGGGTAACTGGGTGATGGGCATTAAGGAGGGCATGTGTGGTGATAAGCACTGGGTGTTATATGCAACTAATGAATCAATGAACACTACATCAAAAACTAATGATATACTATATGTTGGCTAATTGAACTTAATAAAAAACGTCTAAAAATATTTAGTATTATCGAGGATGAGGGGAAACAGAAAACCATACCCTGCTGATGTAGTAACAGTGACAGCTACTTGACTACATCTAGTATAGCTGAAGATTCCTATACTCTTTTATATATATGCCCTAGAGAATGCTTATAATATGCTTAATGAGACACATAAAAATGTTTTTTTGGAGTATTACTTCTATAATAGTCAAAATGTATATACAACATATTAGTAGAGGAGTGGATAAAAATTGTGGTATATTGAATATATAATAGCAGTTAACATGAACAAACTGTTGTGTCAATTTGAATAAATACAGAAAACATGGTACTAAATGAAAAAACAAGTTGTAGAAGGATTCATAGGCTAGACTAGTATTGAAGTAAATCTTTTAAAACATCCCACACTCATGTATTACTTTGGGACAAAAACACCCACAGTACAAGTATAAAAAAATGGACAGAAACAACAGAGACCACATTCGGAGCAGATGAATAAGGAAGGATGAAGAATCTGGGGAGGATGCAAGGGAGTTTTAAATAAGGCTCTAGTGTCCTTTTACTTAAAACACATTGTGGTGAAGATGGGCTAGAAGCGGCAGAGGAAGGAGTGCCTGTTGGAAGCCTCACTGTCTTAGAAGAGTGGTTGCCCCATTGTCTGTTTGGCAGTGCCTTTCTCATTCTGAGCCAGGGCAGACAGTGGGGAGTGGCAAAGCATCTTTCCACCTTCTTTTCAGCCATCAGGTTTTCTGCAACCCAGTGCCAACACATTCATGGATCACCAATTATATTTCTCGATCCAATTCTAAGGATTTTACAAATAGTGGCCATTTCTCCAGATTTTGGCAATTAAGAGCCAGTTCTAGTTTTCAGTGTTGTGAGTTCTCAGCACTTATTGGGGGGCTTTTTAAGCATCTGTATTAGTCAGAGTAGACTAGAATATACTGTGATAATAAATAAAAATGCAAAGCACAGTGGCTTAAACTAGCCCATGTTTCATTCTAGCTCCTGCAGTATCCAATGCAGATATTCCTGGTCAGTGGACTTTCCTGACTGGTTCTCCAAGCAGTGTACTCATGGACCTAGGCTTCTTAAGGGATGGAGAGAAAGATGGTGACAGATTGTGAAGTACGGTCAGCAGCCAGTTCTGAATGTGATTTACTTCACTGTTGGCCAACACCACCAGCCAAAACTCAATCACATAGTCCCACCTAGCCACAAGGGGTCCAGGGAATGTAGCCTTTTCCTGAGCCTCAGAGGAAAAATAAATGAGTTTGGTGAATTTATAGTACTGGCCAGCCACCACATTTTACTGAGGATGGAAGACTCTGTGACAGAATTTAAAACCATTATGTTTTGTTTATTTAACTTTTACTTTTAATTATTTACTTAGTTATCATTAATTAGGTGATAAGCCCCTGCAAACTCACTACCCTAAATATGAGCAAGGATCTTGACAAAATCCTGCAACTAACTAAATGCTCTTCCCCACCTCGATCCTGACTCCCTACACAAGATTACCACCATTCTGAAACTGTATTGATCGTTCCAATGTTTTTCTTTCTTTAAAAATATCAACCATTCTCTTGAGGTAATTTGAGATTCACACACAGGTGGAAGTAATAACAGAGAGAGATCCTTTGTGCCATTTATCCAGATTCCCCCAATGGTAACATCCTGAAAAATTATACTACAGCATTATAACCAGGATCTTAACATTGCTACACTCAAGATATAAAAATATTTCCATCATGGACAGGATCAGTTATGCTGCACTTCTGTAGTCACACCATTTCCCCTCCAGTCCTCAATCCCTCCTTGGCCCTGGTATTTCCTAGATTGTTCCCCACATTTATAATTCTGTCATTTCAAGAATGTTATACAAAGAGAACCACTTAATTTTGGGCTTGGGATTTTCTTCTCTCAGCGTAATTCTCTGGAAACTTATCCGGACTGCTGTGGATATTAATAGTTCATTCCCTTTAATTGCTCAGTGTATTCCATGGTACGGAGGTACCGCAGTTGTTTAGCCATTTCCCAACAAACGGCAACTGAACTGTTTTCAGTTTTGAGTTACACAAATAAAGTTCCTATGAATATTTGTGTATAGCTGCTGCTGCTTCTTTTTTTTTGGAACATAAATCTTCATTTCTCTAAGATAAGTGCCCAGGAGTGCAATTGGTGAAGTTCATGTTTTAGCTTTGATAGTCCTCTTGTCCTTCCACACAAACTCTAGAATACCTTTGTCTACACCTACAAAACACCTTGCTAGGATTTTGGTAGAAATTGTGTTAAACTTGTATATCAATTTGGGGGGAACTGACAGCTTTACTGTGTTGAATCTACTAATCCATGAACATGGTATGACTCTCCTTTTATTTAAATCTTTTATTTAAATTGTGCTTTGTAGTTTGTAGTACAAGTCCCGTACATGTGTTATTAGATTTATACCTGTTTTGTACAATTTTTAATGACATATTTTTAATTTCAGTGTCCATGTATTTATTGCTAGTGTATAGAAATTTAATTGATATTTCTGTTTATCTTGTATCCCGCAACCTTCTTGAATTCACTTATTAGTCCTAGGAGTTTTTTTTTTTTTTTTTTGAAATTCCTTGGGATAGTCTATATAGAAAATCATGTCTCTGCAATAGGGACACTTTTATCTCTTCCTTTCTGATCTTTATGCTTTTATTTCATTTTCTCACATTATTGCACTGGATAGACCTTCCAGTACTATGTGGACTAAGAGTGTGAGAGTGGATACCCTTGCCTTGTTCTGAATTTAAGGTGAAAGCATCAGCCTTTCACCCTAAATATAATATTAGCTTTGGAAGTTTTTTTTTTTTTTTTTTTTTTTTTTTTTAAGATGCTCTTTATCAGGTTGAGGGAATTTCGTCTCTATTTTTTCTGAGAGGTTTTGTAATGAATGAGTATTGAATTGTCAAATGTCTTTTCTGGATCTATTGATATAATCCTGGGATTTTTCTTCTGGGAATTTGTAAGGCTCCACTTGGTGATGGCATAAAATCCTTTTTATATATTGTTGAATTCTATTTGTTAATATTTTATTAGAGATTTTTGCATTTATGTTCATCAGGGATGTTGACCTATAGATTTCTCTTTTAATACTGTCTGTGGTTTTGGTATCAGGCTAGTACTAGCTTCATAAATGAATTGGAAAGTATCCTTTTCCTGTCTATTCCATGCCTTCTTATTAGAAGAGATTTCGTAGAACTGGTATCTAAAGTTCTGTTAATTTGGTTTTTGGGGGGCCTACTTTTTCCCTGTTGTTTAGGTTGGTTAATTTCTGCTTATTTTATTCTATTTTTTATTTGTTCATCCATTTTGCTTCCATCCACTGAGGTTTTTATTTTGTTAAAAAATTTTTTTTGAGTTCTAAAATTTCCATTAGTTCTTTTTACCTTCTTTGTTGACACTATTTATTTTTTCATTGAGATTGTTTCTTTTTTTTGTGCTCATAATTGTACACATGCATTTTATATTATAGCTACTTTAAAATGTTTACTAGATAAATTAACATTACTTTCATCTGTCTTTTCAACTATCTTTTAACTCAGTTTTAGATCATCATTGTTTCTGGTCTGACAAGTGATTTTTCAAATAAAACCTGGACATTTCGTGTATTACATTATGAGATTCTGGATTTTCTTTTAAACCTTCTGTTCTGGTATCTCTCTGGAGAATAAGGGAGGGCCCTGCCTCACTACTACCAGGTAAGTATAGAAGTCCAGGTTCCCTACCTGGTCTTTGTTGGTACCTAAGGATGTGGTTCCTCATTACTGATGGGCAGGTTTGGGAGTTCTGGCTCCTTAGTAGGCCTCCAGTGATACTTCCCTGGCAGAGAGGGTTATGAATACCACATTACTGCTCCTCATGTGGTCTCCACTGTAATGTCAGCCTCACTACGCTGGGTAGTGACGAAGGTACTGAATTTCCCCAGGGCTTCCTCTCACACCACCGCAGTGGAGAGGAAAGACCAGCACCCTGTTACTCTCAGGTTGGAGTGAAAAAAATCCAGGTTCCCCATCTTGTCTTCCCTAAACCCACAAGGGACGTTATTCTTGCATGGTGCAGATGGAAGTCCTGATTCCCTACTCTACTCTTTGACACTACCGCTACTGGTGGTTTGGAGTTCTTTGTTACCGCTTGATGGGATGTGGGTGAGTGGTGGGATTGTGATGGAAGTGTAGGCAGTTTACTCAGTCTTTGCTGGCATGGGATGGGCCACAGTTTTCTGTGGTGTTTTGATGGAATAGAGCAGTTTTTGCCTACAGGTTTTTCTGTCTTGCTAGGCTGTCCCTTTCCTGGTTCTTTGGCCAGGGAGAATAGGCTTTGTTGGGGCCTTTTGTTCTCTGTGTCCATTGGTATTTCTATGTTGCTGGATTCTTCAGCTATATGTGTGGTATATATAAGGCAAAAATAAAACCCAGAAAACTCACCAGACTTCCGTGGGTCACAACACATCCCTAGATGGTCTACTTTTTTCCCTCCACTTTTCAGGTCTTCTAATGATTGTCTTTTTTTTGGTTTGTTTGTTTATTAATTAAATAGAGGTACAGTTGACATACATTTTTCAGTTTCAGGCATACAACATAATGATTCTCTCTCTATATAAATGATCACAATTGTCTAGTTATTATCTGTCACCATAATAGTTGCAACACTTTTTTCTTGTGAAGACTTTCAAGATCTACTCACTTGGCAACTTTAAAATACGCAATACTGTATTATTATCTATAGTCACCATGTTGTACACCATGCTATACAAGCTGACCTCAGCAACATGCACTTGAACTGCCATGGTGAGAGGTTTTTTTTTTTTTTAAATTTCAATCTATGAATAACTATCTATCTACCTATCTACTTATCTAATATATTTTTAAAATTTTAATTCCAGTGTAGTTAAAATACCAGTTTCTTACACCACACATAAAAATAAACTAAAAAACAGATTAAGGATCTAAATATGAGACCTGAAACCCTAAAAATCTTAGAAAAGAGCAGTAATCTCTGAGACATTGGCTGCAGCAACATCTTTCTAGATACGTCTCCTGAGGCAAGGGAAACAAAAGCAAAATTAAACTACTGGGACTACCTGAAAATTAAAAGCTTCTGCACAGCCAAGTAAACAACCAACAAAACTAAAAGACAACCTACTCAATGGGAGAAGATATTTGCAAATGACGTATCTGATAAAATATATGAAGAACTTATACAACTCAAACCCAGAAAACATAATCCAGTTAAAAGATGGGCAGAAGACACAGACATTGCTCCAAAGAATACATAGCAATGACCAACTGACACATGAAAGGATGTTCAATGTCACTCATCATCAGGAAATGCAAATGAAAACCACAATGAGATATCACTTCATACCTGCTGGAATAGGAACCTTTTTCAGATGAAGGTCAGCTGCTCTGGGACTCCAACATCTTCCTGGAGAGGGAAGTAGAGGTCTTCCCGCACCAGGCAGAGAAGTGGAGGTGGCAGATCTTTGCGTCTCGACTCCAGGAGAAAGAAACTATGCAAAGGCTATGCTGTTTGTGCTCGTGAAAAGCACTCTCCACACCGGAGGCGGCCGGGCCCGCAGAAGACGCCCTGCGTTTTAATCCGCAGGGGCGATCCACACAGGTCGTGTAACCCGAACAAGCCGCAGCATAGAAACTTTGCACCGGAAGAGCTTGCCAAGTGGTGAGCCAGCAGTGAGGTGCGTGAGGTGCGTGAGGTGCGCACGCACTGGGCCCTGGAGTGTGTGGCGCGCGACTGCTTGTGGAAGAAGTTAGAGAGCTGCTTGTTTGCGTCCGTCGTGGCAGACCCGGCTGGGCTGGGAAAAGTGTGGTGGGATCCAGACCGGGACTTGGACCTGGTGACTCTAGTGGCCCCTGCCACCCCTGGCCACCGCTGCCGTGGGATTCGTGGGGCAGCTGCGTGCAAAGGCCTGGCCCCATCCATCCTGCGGAGGTGAAGAAGGGCCTTTCTGCCCTGCAACCCGCCCAAACGGGGAAACACTTGCAAACCATTCGGATGAGTTCTGTGGCTGATTGTGTTTGCAATTCCAGTGAAGGGAGCCCTGCTCTGTAAGGGGCAGTTGCTTTATCTCTACACCTCCTGGCAGCCTCTGCTGAGTTGTTACCACATTGGTCCACCGTCTTCCACCAAAAATGTTTCCAGAGTGTCTCCGGGACAGCTCTTGCAGTAGACCTTGACCTCGGTTGATCATATCTCCATTCTGAAGGGGTCAGTTGCCAGGAATACCATGACATGGCACTTTGTTTACAGAGGTACAGACTTCAAAAAACCTCCATAGCCTAGAGGTTGAGAGATAGGCACCATGACTGCCGATGTAGTGATGAACAAGAGCATCAGTCCTTTCAGTTGTCTTGTCAATCTTTATGCTCTTTACAGCCTGGAGGAGATCGTGTAGTGCCTGTTGACAAGCCTGAGGGAGACCCCGACTCTGATCTTCATTCTTAACTTCAGTGTTGTCTCTCCAGTGGGGTACAATGGTGGCTTCTATGTTAATTTAGCGACTGGATGAGCTGAAGAAACTGTGCGAGCAAAACTATCTTTTGGTCTCTGGAAGAAGACACGTCGTCTTTTGCTGACTCGTTCTGTAAGTAGACATGACTGAGTCTGTGAAGGGAAAATTCTGATAACCTCTGAGAATCAGCAGGCGGAGGCTACTGAGTACTGCTTTGTTGGTTGGGGGTCACCAAGATTCCAGGCATATCTGGGTTGTGTGAAGTAGGTGAGGGGGGTCAAAATTACAAACTAACAGTTATAAATAAGTCACGAGAATGTAATGTTCAGCATGATGTTTGTCTTATATACGCGGGTTTTTAGTTATACTTAGTGGGAGGAGTAGGGAAAAATACATCTAAGCCCCTGGAAGTGGGAGCTGCTTTCCTTTTTTGTATGGATAAATTGTATTTTTACTTCTTTTTTTTGTTTAAGATTTATTTATTTGTTTTAGAGAGAGGTGCACACCTTCTTGTGTGCCCCCACCCATGGGGGGGAGGGGCAGAGAGAGACTCTTCAAGTGGACTCCCCTGAGCAAGGAGCCAACTGGGGCTCCATCTCACATGCGATGAGAAACTAAGAGTTGGAAGCTTAAACCAGTGAGCCACCCAGGCACCCCTCTTTTTACATATTCTAATGTAGCCTTTGTTAATTTTTAACTTTACAAAAAGAGTATCATGTTCAACCTTTCTGTTTTGTCTTTTTTTCCTGTTATCTTATCACATTATATCATATATCATTAATATCGTATTAATGATATTAATATCATGTTGAATGAATGTCATATTGAAAAAAGTTCTCCTTATGGCAACAAGTCCCTGTGTAGTTAATTAGTTTTGCCTGCTATGTATATATAGAATGGTTCATTCATCCAAGTTACTGTGGATAGATATTTGTGATGTTTTCATGTTTTTGCTATTGTGAACAATGCTAGTATGAACAGTGTTTTACAGGTATCCTATCCTACAGGAGCTAGAGTTTCTTTTTATAAATACCTAGGAGTGGAATGAATTGCTAGACTACAGGTTATGTAAATCTTCCAACTTATAGAATATAATGTTAAATTCTTTAACAAAGTGGTTTTACTAATTTACATTCCCCCTAGCAGTGTGTTACAGATACAACAGATTTTTACTGAGCTGAAGTTTGAAAACTCTCCCAGGCGCTAAGCTTCTGGGTGATTGTGGGGCTCCCTTCAAATTTTCTGTCTCTCTAACATCACTTAACTGTCAATTGTTGTGTAATGACCAGTATCTAAAAACTACTTTTTCATATATTTTGGCTTTTTTTTTTTTTTTTTTTTTAGTTTCTGGCAGATGAGTCAGTCTGGTCCCTGACTCTGTCTTGTTTGAAAGTAGAAGTCTTTTAAAATAATTTAAACTCCTATTTTTCCTGTAATAATTGCCTTTTTTAAATTTATAAAATTATTTGTGTTTATTCTCTACTTTACTCGATTAAGTTTGGCAAAGTTTATTTAGTCAGTTTTTCCAGATAGCCATATTTTAGCATTATATCTTTGTTGGTCTTCTCTATTCTATGTTTTCATTCATCTCTTATCTTGTATTTTCTTTAGTTTTATCCTGTTACTCCTTTTCTGACCTCTTAAGATGGACAATTAATTCATTAATTTTGAGGCTTTCAGTTTTTTTCTGTCAATAGTCCTAAACAGGCTATATAACTTTCCCTCCGATCACTGTTTTTCTCACATCACATGAATTTTGATATATAATTTAAAAAAAAATTTAAATCAGTTCTATCATTGAGCACTTCATCAAAAACTAATGATACACTATATGTTGGCTGATTTAAAAAATGAGTATACTTATCATG
Source organism: Martes martes (assembly GCF_963455335.1). Taxonomy (NCBI): domain Eukaryota; kingdom Metazoa; phylum Chordata; class Mammalia; order Carnivora; family Mustelidae; genus Martes; species Martes martes. The sequence goes on along the minus strand of NC_137888.1, from coordinate 73,879,123 downwards.
GAGTTAGAGTATTATGCTAAGTGAAATAAGTCAGTCAGAGAAAGACAAATACCATATTTCACTCATCTGTGGAATTTAAGAAACAAAATGATGAACATAATAGGACAAAAGAGACAAAATAGAAAACAAGACTTTTAGAGAACAAACTGATGATTATCAGAAGGAGGTGGGTGGGGAGATGGCTTAAATAGGTGACGGAGATTAAGGAGAGAACTTGTGATGAGCACTGGGTGTTGTATATAAGTGATGAATCACTAAATCCTGCACTATAGACCAATATTACAGTGTATGTTACCTAAATAGAATTTAATAAAAACTTGGAAGAAGAAAATAATAAAAAAAAGAACTCCAGTCAATAAAAATGTGTTTGAGATTATTCTGCTAAAAAAAAAAATCAATAAAATAAAATTGAAAAAGTAAAAATATTTAAATCTGTTCTAGATATTTTAAAATTTCCATTAAGATCTTATTTTAACCCATGAGTCATTTATCAGGGCTTTGAAAAATATATTTTGAATAAGTGGGAATTAAAAATTTATATTTGCATTATTAATGTCTAATTGCATACTTTTTTGGGTAAAATTGTTAAGGCTTATGGCCTAATTCATGATAAATTTTTATAGTCATCCGTACTTGAGAATATTTTTATTCAAAGTATCAGATGTTCATTAGGTTATGTTTTTTAGTTATGTCATCCAGATATTGTATATCTTTGTTGTTTTTTTCCTCTATTTAGATTTATTACTTAGATTTATTACTATTTAGATTTTTCCTCTACTTAGATTTATTACTCTGTCCTTGTGATGAAGTTTTAGAATATAAGTGAGGTCCAGAGCCGAGGACCAAGAAAAAATTCTTGAGACCTCTGTGGTGCAAAATGGTGGTTTATTAGAGCATGGGGACAGAACCCATGGGCAGAAAGAGCCTCACCAGGGTCAGGAGGAGTGGCTCATTCTCTACCTACAAGTTGGAAGGAGGAGGTAAGAAAATGGAGGTTTCAAAGGAACTTTCATATGCTAAAGAGGACCTGCAAGATACCAGAGGCCTTGCCTTTGTCAAGTTAGGTGGTTTTTCCCCCTCTAGCAAGGCATTAATGGTGAGATAGTTGGGAGATTCAAGGAGGAATGTCACACTTGGCCCACCCTGGAGTGTGGGGTGGGTTTACAGTGTGTCAGCTTCTGCTTTGTCTTCAGCCATATTTCTGTTCCCTCATCAATTGCACTTCCTATAAAATTTACTTTATATACTTTTAGGCATTTTATTAGTAACCACATATATATATATTTTTAAAGATTTTATTTATTTATTTGACAGACAGAGATCACAAGTAGGCAGAGAGGCAGGCAGAGAGAGGGGAAGGGAAGCAGGCTCCCCGCTGAGTAGAGAGCCTGCTGTGGGTCTCGATCCCAGAACCCTGGGATCATGACCTGAGCGGAAAGCAGAGGCTTTAACCCACTGAGCCACCCAGGTGCCCCAGTAACCACATATTTAAAACTACTTTATCTTCTTGGATAATTGCATTAAGTAGTGAATTGAATTCTCTCTTTAATAATACGTTTTACTTTGATATTTATTTATTATATTGTTAGTAATAGCTGTAGCAACTTTGTTTTGGTTGTATTTGCTTTGTGTTTAATTTTCTATCATTTTACTTTTTTTTTTTTTTTTTAAAGATTTTTTATTTATTTATTTGACAGAAAGATCACAAGTAGGCAGAGAGGCAGGCAGAGGAGAAGGGAGGAAGCAGGCTCCCCGCTGAGCAGAGAGCCCGATGCGGGGCTCGATCCCAGGACGCCGGGATCATGACCTGAGCCGAAGGCAGCGGCCTTAACCCACTGAGCCACCCAGGCGCCCTCTATCATTTTACTTTTAGTTTTTGTGTGTTCTTATGCTTTAGGAATATCTTTTATAAACAGCATATTTTAGATCTTATAAAATCTGAACTGTGACTTCATCTTTTTAAAATCTAGTTAATATTTATGCTAATTATTAATATATTTGGACCAGTCCAAAATATCTCAACTTGTTTTTTCCCCCCTCTATTTCTATTTCTTTTCACTCACTTCATCTCCTTCTCTCCTTTAAATTAATAGCTTTGTCTACTCAAAATGCTCCTCTGAGAATTGTTACTGATCATGAGATAAAGACCTCCTGCTAGAATTTAAAATAAGCACCACTCCCTTCATTGAGAAAGTCTTTATATGTAAAAATCACATTACCTGAGCTAAGTGATTTTAGTGATGTGATTGATACACACTTTGGTGCAAGAAAGTAGTTAAGAACTGACAAACAGTTCACAAACTGGCTAGCTTGGTGGACTACAGCTTGCGTTCTTACACACCTTGTGAGAACCCAACTAACTCTCAACATACTGATAACATCTAAGCTTTTAAATAGGATTATTGTATTTCCTCTTTTATGTTGATAATATTTTTTCCTTCCCTCTCTTTAAGGTAGGAACCAACTTTAGCATAGCAACCAAGGTACTTAATCTCTTTTATTCACATATCACTTGCAGCATCTCCCTTTTATTTAAGCATCTCCCCACCCTGTTGTCATCATGGATCTTTGCATGGCATACCTTCTGAGGCCTTATATTTCTGAGAATGAATGTGTTTATTAAGCCTTGAGATTTGATTTATATTTGGGCTGTGTAAGGACCTATTTAGCCAGAGCATGGTCCATCGTCCATCCGGTTAAACAATAACTTTGTTGTTTAAAACTTAAACTGTCCCTGCCCCCCTTCCCCCAGGGGACTTACTTAAAAACAAGTCCTGGAAACCAGTCCCAGGTAACAAAGCCCAAATACAAGGATGGGTCAGGCCAGGCAGAGACATCCGATCAGTGGGCGGGGCGCATACTGTCTCCCTAGTTAACAAGGAGTATGGGCCCCGCCCTTTGGGCACCTTTTGGGTGCCAATTCTGACCAAGGTGATAGGCTGGTTCAAATATCTACTAGGGTAAATTGTAATTCAATTGGTCACTTATGTGTGACCTAACATGACTGTGCAGCTTTCTCTGTATGTTACATACAATTTTATTGGCCACCTGTGTGTGGCCAGGCTCAGCCACATGGCCTTTGCCCTTAAAAGCTAGTCTGTGAAGCAGAGAGAGGTCGCCCTCTCTGTAAGAGGCGCGGCCCAAACGTTCGGTTTGATTTTTGATGCTTGGCGCGAAATAAAGCTTTGCTTGACCTTCGCTTTGTATCAGTCTCGCTCCTTTAATCACGGACCCGTTATTGGGGGACCTAAAAGGCTGGATATACAGTTCTAAATACTAAGTTCTTTTCCTTCAGTATTTTGGGAATTCACTTCCATAGTCTTTACGGCAGTGTTGCTTCTGAATAATTTGATTAATATGTTTTTTTCTTTTTGTTAACTTTTAGGATTTTTTCTTTATCTTTCTTCTTAATTTTTAATATAATGTGGTGTGGGTTTTTCTTTCTTTCTCTTTCTTGCCACTGTACAGACTCTTTACATCTTAGGCCTGTTATCTTTTTTTTTTTTTTTTTTTTTTTAAAGATTTTATTTATTTATTTGACAGACAGATCACAAGTAGGCAGAGAGGCAGGCAGAGAGAGAAGGGAGGAAGCAGGCTCCCTGCTGAGCAGAGAGCCCGATGCGGGGCTCGATCCCAGGACGCCGGGATCATGACCTGAGCCGAAGGCAGCAGCTTTAACCCACTGAGCCACCCAGGCGCCCCAGGCCTGTTATCTTTTAAAAAATTGGGTATTTATCTGCATTGCTTCTTCAAATATTTACTCCTCTTCAATTTTTTTCTCTTTCTGTGATTTGCATTTTAGCACTTCTCTTTCTATTCCTTATGCCTATTGATTTTTTTTTCTTTGCCCTTCCTTTCTGAGCAGTGTTCTTTTTGAAGTGTATCGTTTTTGTGTTATTTATTTCAACTATTATAATCTTGTCTTTAAAATATTTGCTTCACTCTTTAATAAATTTTTAATCCTATTGATGCATTCTTTCCTTTAAAAAGAATATTTCAGGTGCCTTGGTGGCCCAGTTGGTTAAGCAACTGCCTTTGGCTTAGGTCATGATCCTGGAGTCCCAGGATCTGTCTGCATCAGGCTCCCAGCTCCACGGGGAGTCTGCTTCTCTCTCTGACCTTCTCCCCTCTAATGTTCTTTCTCTCTCTCTCAAATGGGTAAATAAAATCTTAAAAAGAAATAAAAAATATTTCATTAAGCTGATTTAAAGTTATTGGTATGTGTAATTTTGCTTCTGATAGAATCTGAAAAGCCAGATAGTTATAATCCTTAAATATCTTATGCTTTTGATTTATGTGCTGTGTTTTTCTTGGAGTTATTCTGTTAAGCCGAGCATAGAGGGGAAGGTCAGACCCCTTCCTTTGTCATCTCAGTTAGCTCAGGGAGCAGGAGTGGGATATATGTATGAGCCCTGGTGTCCAGAGGCTCAGGCAGTGAAAAACTCAGTCCATCTCACCTCATCCTAAAAAAAGAAGGTAATGTAGGGCTTTGCCCTTTGCCCCTCAGAAAAGAGTAGCTTTAGGTGGGGATCTTCCTTAAGCATAGCGACTTAACCGGAATTGATACTTTACTTTTTGCATGGTGTCGCAGTAGCTCCTGCCATTGATTTTCCTTTGTTTTTTTTTATTTTTTTAAAATTTTTATTATTTATTTATTTATTTTTTAAAATTTATTTTAATAAACATATAATGTATTTTTATTCCCAGGGGTACAGGTCTGTGAATCGCCAGGTTTACACATTTCACAGCACTCATCATAGCACATACCCTCCCCAATGTCCATATCCCCACCACCCTGATTTTCCTTTGTTTTTGATATCACTCAGAACACATCTGAGTTGCTGTAGGTGTAGGGTAGATACTCTTTATCCCAACGGTGCCTTTTCTATTTTATTCTATTTTCTATCCTCTACACTCTACTGAGCTGCCTCTTGTTCTCCCTTAAGCCAGTCGCTTCCTCTCACATCAGTTCAAGATAGCCCTCTGTCTTCATCTCAGGGATTTCTCATACCTTTCTTGGTATCTTTGGTTGGTCTTGGGAGTGCGAGTCAAGAACAATTGCCTCTTCACCTTCCTAACCTAATAGGATCTAGAAATGGATCCACCTACTCTTTGCTACTATTTTTAGGGACCATCATTTTTTTCCCCCAACACAAAGTAATCTATAGTTTTTCTCATTGTTTTATTTTTACAAAAGGTGTTTAGAATGTAAGTAAAAATGTAAAATGAAAGATATTATACTCAAACTCTTTGTGTTCTGTTTCTAAACTTTTTACCACATGTGCAATCACTTTTTTTTTTATGCTGCAGGGTTTTTTTTTTTAACCATACATTATTTTGAGTGTACTTATTTTTATTTGTTTTTCTTGTTGATTTTTATGGTTCTACAGTGTTTATTTTTGACATACTGCATAATATTCTTAAAAATGATATACCAAAGTTTACCAAGGCTCTCTTAGGTTTAGGTTATTTTTACTTTACACTGTTAGAGGTGAATATAACAGCTTTATAAATGTATCTTTTGTCTTTTGATTTATTGGCTTAGATTTGTTTTAAGAATGAGATTACAGGGTCCATGGATATAAAAACTTTATGGCTCTTGATAAGAATTACCAAATTGCCCTTCAAAGAATGATACTATTCTTTGAATGGTTTTCTATATACTTATTCTGATGTATACTTAATTGCATATGCACAAACTTGTTGTATGTCACTTAAGACAAATCCTCTTCTGTCTTTTTACACTACTCTGATTACATTTTTTAAGGATACATTAAATTAAAATGGTGATAGACCATCTCCTTTTTTTTAAACCACTATTACTTCCAAATAGCCCTTTAAAATCCTCTTAATTCTAATTCTAATTCTAATTTAAGTAATTAGGAATATAAATATAAATTAAGACAATGGGTGACATTTACTCCCTTAGATTCTAGCAATGTAGAGAGCATGTATTACTTATATAGTTTGAGGTCTTAGGTGTAAAGGTACAAAATGTTTTTTGAACTCCATTTACTTCCACAAGTTGTCTGAAAGTCTGGCCTTCTCCCTCTGTTTGGAACCATCTAAGTCCTGAGGGTTTTGTATCATGCAAGAAAGGGCTGAGGGGTGGAAAAAGGATAGCTGTTAGACTTGTTGCCAACCCTGATGTCTAGTGCTCAAACTAGATATAATTTGATATAGAAAATGTAAAAATGTAACATTATTTACATTTTGAAGCCTTGCTATTCATACCTGCTATTATCTTTAAACAAAAACTCTGAATACAATGCTTACATATATTGCTTACATCATGCTGTATAATTTACAAGATTCCTGAAATAGTTATGGTTAATATGTACCAAGCACTGTTTTAGATGTATATTTAATCCTTGTAGTAATTCTTTTAGCATAATAACAATGTCAATATCTTGGGGGTTTACAATAATAAACATTCATTTTCTCCCTCATAGGTCTGTGGGTTGTCTGTGGCTCAGCTGGGCTCCAACATTGCCTGGCCTTGCCTCTGGGCTGTGGGTTGAGTTCCTGTCTGCTTCTCCAGTGCCATTGGCTGTCTGGGGCATGGTCTTCTTATTACAGACAGCTGAAGTGTAAGTAGGCAGGCTAAACTGCACAAACATATTTAAAACTTCTGCTTGACTTACGTCTACTAAAATTCCATTGTCTCATGCAACTCACATGCCAAGTGCAGCTGCAGTAGGTTGAGATATGTATTCTTTGCCCACAGTGGGAGGCACTGCAAAGTCATGTGGGAAAGAGTGTAGATGTATATGTAACCTTATTAAGGAGTGAGTGAAGAACCGAGAACAATTGTACAGATTGTCTCTTGTTAACTTACGGTCATCCCCATCCCCTGTATGATATTAAAGGGGCTGATTGCACTTCATTTTATGAGAGAAGCCTAGTGTATTAATTAGCTTGGGCTGCCATAACAAAATCTCATCGACTGGGTGGCTTAAACAACAGAAATTTCTTTCTCACAGTTGTGGAGCCTCAGATTAGGGTATCAGCATGATTGGGTTCTGGTGAGTGCTCTCTGTCTGGCTTATCACCTTTTCACTGTGCTCTCAAGTGGGTGGGCAGAGGGAAGGATCCAGCTCTCCAGTGACTTCTTATAAGAGCACATTCTGTCATGTGGGTCCACTCTGTCAGCAGGTGGACAGGTAAAGGGCAATGGCAGACAAAGGTTTACTTTTGAGTTCTGGGCATTCTTCTATAGAATTACTTGGTACCAGCAGCTGAGATCGCTATCATCAGAGGTTTTCTGTGATCCCTTAAACCTTCCCATTAGTGGTTTTCCCTTACCTTGGCTCCCCCAGAGCTTCCCTTAATTTTGTAAGCACTGTCATATTTTATTGAATTTAAGATGCCATCAATTGTGTTGCTAAGAAAGGAAAAAGAGCTACTAATTAGATAAAAATTTTTTTTATCCCTAAGCTTTTTGTTCCATATTTTTAGAAAAGGCTCTTTTAGACTTAATTAGATAGGTTTTAAAACACCCGCACATACGATTGTACATACATAAAAATGTAAATATGAGCACAATAAATCTACTATTATTCCTGAAATAGCTTTATATCCAGAATTTTGCTCTTCTGAATCATTTTTTCCACTTAGAGTCCCCGGTGTGAGTTTTTCCTCTCATCAGGAGGCATTGGGAGAAATGGTAATGGATCATTTCTTAAGAGTACTCCATCATTACTTACTGTCTTTTCTTTCACGCTGCTAACAAACATTCTGCTAGTTTGGCTGGAATTGTCTTAATTTTTTTTTTTTTTTGAAATTGTCTTAATTTTATGTCAAATCCTGTTCCATTCACAAAGAGTACTTAAATAGTTTGTGGATTTAGTATGTAAGGATTTTACAGTGGTTGAGTCATGCCAGTGGGAATGACCATGAGGTTCTATACTTCTCTGTGAGCTTATTCTTTATTCTTCTTGATAGACATTTCTGTGATGCATCAAGAATTGATCAGTGGGTTGTATAGGATTGCTAGGGATCTGTTCCAAAGACTTTTAGCTGGCTCAGTTGGGTATCTGTCTGTTTTCTGAGCTGTGACATCTTGGGTGAAGATCTCATTTTTGTATACCATTTTGCAATTAAAAATTAAGTCTAGACCCTTAGAATGTAGAACAGCAAGAGTGAAAGTTAATGTATATATGGACTTTGAGTGATAGGGATGTGTCAGTATTGATTCATTGATTGTAATAAATATGCCACCGTGGTGTGAGATATTGGTGGGGGAGGCTGTGCATGTGTGTGGCAGGGAGTATATGGGAACTCTATTTTATGGGAACTCTACTTTCTGCTCAGTTTTACTGTGAACCTAAAATCATTTTAAAAAAACTGAAAAAAGTCTATTAAAATAGTAAATATAAAAATAATCTTGTTATTGGTAATTATTCATACCTTTACAGAGTTAGGCTACTTTTTATAACCTGTGTCATGATGTTGTTATCTTTAGCATCTTTAGTAGTGACAGTATCAGCACTGGAGTTTCTTTAGCATTTTGTTTGACCAAACAAATGGTTTTATTAATTTACTCAATTGAACCATAGGTTACTGACAATTAAGTAACTGCTGTTCATAGTCAGCAAAAAGTTTCTGACAAATTGATACTTAGGGCCTTAAGGATAATCTTGGATGGTATATAAATTATTCGCAGAAACCTCTTTTTCAGCTCTTCTGGATGACTATGCAATTTCTTCTGTCTTGATTTTCCTCTTAGTTTGGGTTCCCCTAAAAGCAGAGCCTGAGATAAGGATGTGGGTACATAGAGAGTCTATTTAGAAAGTGCTCTCTGAGGGTGCCTGGATGGCTCAGTCGGTTAAGCATCCAGCTCTTAATTTTGATTCAGGTCATGATTTCAGGATTGTGAGATCAAGTCCCAGTTTGGGCTCTGAGCTCAGTGGAGAATTTGCAGGAGGTTCTCTCTCCCTCTCCATCTGCCCATCCCGCTGGTTGCTCTCTCTCTAAAGTAAATAAATAAATCTTTAAAAAAAGTGGTGCCTGGGTGGCTCAATCAGTTAAGATCTGACTCTTGGTTTCAGCTCAGATTGTGATCTCAGGGTCAAGATATGGGAGCCCTGTGCTTGGGCTCACTGCTCAGCATGGAGTCTGCTTGAGCTTCTCTCTTTGTCTTCATCTCCCTCTGCCCCTCCCCTTCCTCACATGTGTACTCTCTCTCTCTCTCAAATAAGATAAATAAACATTAAAAACAAACAAACAAACAAACAAACAGGGAAGTGCTCTCCGAAAGCATGTTATCCTCTACGGCCAGTAACTTCATCCTTGAGCCATTTACTGCCTCCACACCCCAGCTGCCAGGCTTCTCTGAGGTACAAGAGCAGAGATACCTTATTGTTTTGAGTAAAGGGAAAGAACAGTGATGAAAAGTGAAAATTGGCCACTGGGAAGCATATGCTAGTTTTGTTTTCTCCATATTACTTGCTAGTTCAAAATGCATGAAGTTGAGACATAGCATGAACTTATGACATTTATTCTCCCAGCCTATTTGCATTTCTGCCTCTTTAACAACTGCTTGGGATGAATGCTCTCTCTGTACCCCAAGTGTATCTACTCTGCTTTCTTTGTTTCCTTACAAACCCCTATCAGCCCATAGTAGATGAATAGGTTAGCAATCTTACGTGGAAATCAGACTGTAGTGAATCCATTGACATGTGTTCATTTAACAGAGCTTGTTTATGCCTCATCACATTTCTGCACATCAGATTCTGTACTGTGGTCCCTCTGCCTAGGTGTTGCCATCCCAGGAGGCTCTGCTGAAGCAACCTGCCAGGACTGGTTTTATCCTTTACTATGTCGTAGATGTGGAGAATAAACAAGAAGTCCATGCAATAGTGGCTGGTTTGGGGCAGTATAGATGCATGCTCAGGAACTCAGACTTGAAGCAGTTGAGACAGAGGAGAGCCTTCATGGACTGGAGCCTTTTGGAAAGGCCCCACTAGGGGACTGGGTCTAATTAATACATTTGAATTGGGAGAGCAATTTTGAAAAGGGCTCCTAGGACACATTCTTTTTGGAGGCTGGACACCCCAAGCAAATGTCATTTTAAAATGTGATCTTACTCTTCTTTGATCACCAAATGTCTGAGAAGTTAGTTGAAATCTATAAACCTTAAAAGCAGGCAACTTGATTGTGGGATTGAGGTTGAGTGTGGGTTCAAATGCTGTGTTTGCCACAGAGTTGGATGACTGACATTTAGCGATGTCCTTGAAGAGGCTTGGTGGCTTACTTGTGTGTGGAAATGTCAGTCTCTGGAATGCCTGGCACTTCTGGATAAGAGCCACAGATGCAGTGGAACCCATAAAGAGGAGAACCTCGTGGTTTGCTCTTTGGGGCAGCCAGACATATTTAGTTAGGTCCATGCACTTGGGTTCAAGCCATTGTATCATCTGTGCTGGGGAATAGCTGGGGGGAATTGCTCCCCCTGGCTTGCTGCATGATACTGACCAACTCCTAGGTGGACTTGCGCTTTGAAGAGCCATTGCACACCTCCCCCAACACTTTTCATCACTAGGGAAGAGTTGTGCCGTTTACTTTGGTTACATTTTACCATGGGCTATGGTGGCTTGGAGGTGGGGGCCTAAGGTGGCTGGGTGGAATATCAAACCTTCCTTTTGTTTTTTTGTTCCTTGTTAGTCTATGCTATCCCTAAACTGTCACTTGTTAGATAGGGAAGAGTTTACTTTCAGCTCTAGAGGCCTTGAATGATGTACCACAAGGACTTACGGTCACCTTTGGAAGGCATTGTACTTGGCTCTCAGAGCTGGGTTCAAATCCTGATGCAGCTCCTCTGATGAAAACCATGGGTGATTCTCTTAGATTCTTTGAGTCTTGCTTCCTCCTTTATATGGTGGTTAATTGTACTTGTTTCATAGCATCGTTGGGAGATTAGATAAAATAATAATTAAAGTCCTTGGCACAGAGCTTTAGAAATGTAGTTTCGTTCTACTGTAACCTAATAATGTCAGTTGTGATACCTGAAGCTAGAGCCTTCAAGGATTCCATTTAAATTTAATGAAAAAGTAATATATTTATGCATTATTTAAAAAAAAGAGTGAGAAAAATCTTTAGATTTAAACAGGGATTTTGAAGATAGAATTATGGTCTTATTTTCTAAATGCATTTGTTTCGGGTGACTGTTTTATTCACTTTATAGAGAAAAAGTCATGTCATATAGAAGAGATAGTCTTGATATAAAGGCATGTGATGAAATGCAACTAATTAAACACATAATTTGGTATAGACTGTGTACCCAACATATTTTGGCACATAAAATATTTACTCTGATAGACTGAAGCTGTTATTTTGAACTGGGTCTCAGTTGTTATTGAGACTGAGTGTTTTTAATCTAGCAAACGATAATGACTTCATCACTTCTGACTTTGTGTGTCTGGTTTCAGCCGGGAATGAGATTTTATTGCTGTGCTTTCAGCTTTCGGTAAGAGTGCTTGATAGACTATCACTGCTAAATTCTGTTTTTGAGAAGAACATTAAATACTTGTTAATTTATATTTATATTCAAAACTCTAAATCTGTGCTAAACATAAGTAAGTCTCCTAATTATGAATTTCCCTCCTATTTTCAGTTTTATGTGAAAGCTAGGAACTTGAACAGCACAAAAAGTAGATCAGCTCAAAGTTTCTTTCAAAATTCTTTGCTATTTTGGTCTCTGTCTTTCCTGCTTTGTGATTCATTTGTATTAGAAAAAAGGGATAGTCTTGGTCATGTTCTAAATAGGTATATTTTGAGGAACCCCCCCAAACCTGTGCTAAAAGAAAGCATTGTCTGAGTTTCAGTTTTAAGTTTTTACTTAGTGTGTTTAAATTTACTTCTAGAGATGCAAGTTCTACTTTAGTCTAACTTTAGTTTCCTTCACTAAGTCTCAGGTGATGCTGAGGCCGCTGGTCTGAGGAGCCCACTGCGTAGAAGGAGCTCAGTGTGCACATTTGAAAATCTGACTGCTTGGGTTCGAGCACTTGCTGTACTCTTTATTATCCCTATGACCTTGCGTAGGGTGTTTAGCTGCTCTGTGTCTCTATTTTTGGCATTGTCAACATGGGAGTGATTAAAACAGCATTTGGCTCTAAGAGTTCATTTAAAGAATAACTGATATAGCCCACATAAAGTATTTAACATCTAATAGCAAAGTGATAACTACTAATAAATTTTAATATATTTTATCTGTTGAAAATAGCTTTGAGAAAATTGGAAGGGGAGAGGGGGAGTCCTAATATTTATTTATTTTTGCTTGAGAAATGTTTCATTGCAACTCAGTGACCAGTTGTCCTGGTTTTCCCAGAACCGGGTTTTTCAGTGGTTTTAGTCCTGAAAGTCTCTTGTGCTGGGAAGACATTTCTGAGCAACTAGAAGAGTTAGTCACCCTTATATTTACGGGTTTAGGGTGAAGTCTCTATTCAAATCTGCCTTTGAGTAACTTCATAGTCCTTGGATGCTTCATTACATCTGTTGTATAATCAAATGTTGTTGCTGTATTCTTATGCAGTCTTTCAGAATGTGTCAGAAGCATATTTGGTTTAGAATAAGATAAAAGAATACAAGATATTCAACCTTCACAAAGTTCATAAACAGCAGGTAAAAAGGGATATACTGGACATGCAAGAATCATGAGGCTGCCTGCCCTGATCTAAGGTCTGAGGAAAGATGACTCATCTCAAGAACTTTTTCATTTCAAAGTCTGCTTTTTGTAGACTAAATAAAATGGACAGTTGGATTAAGATGGGGGCTCCGTGGCAGACTATATAATTCTAGTAAAGGATAAGAGTTTGTGGAAGGAAGAGGATAGGAGTTTGTGGAAGGAGTTCTAGGGAAAATCTGATTTTATTACTTTTTTCTTTTTGACACTTTTCTTTCTAGTCTTCTGCCAAAACGACCAGACAGGTGTTCCTTACCTATCTTCATTTCTCTGCCTTTGTAAAAAATTAATTGAAGTGGACACAAGTGAACTTTGTCAAGTGGCAACATCAAGGGATTCCCGAACATAAGAAAGTCCTCATATTATCCCATTACCCTGTCTAAGCTTTTTATGTGACAGCCAGAGAACTGTATCAGCTGGAATCCTTCCTTTAGTCTTCATGAAACAAATGTTCTTAGCTCCAAAAATACTTCTACAAATACTTCTCACAGAATTTGCTCAATTTTACTATTAAGAAAGCTACTGCTTATTGCCAAAGGAATTCTTACAATAGTTTCCAAACAAGAGTTTCCTTAGTTGGATATAACCCTAGTGAACCTGGCCCTCAGGGGAAGTCACATTTTTTTGTTCTAAAAATGGACTTGGATATGACATTTAACATAAAAACTGAAAACTCTAAAAATTCAATGCATTGATATAAAATATAGATATAAATAATACAAAATACATTAATGCTAGTTATCTTAAAATATGTAGAATCAACAAAATTTTAAAGTAGGAACCCCTTGTTATACTTTTTTATTTATGTATATTTGTAAACTGTTTTAATGTGTATTGGATTTGAAATGTGTGTGTTCAAATGCTTGATTTTGCTATTTACAAACATTTTTATAGAAGATAAGAATTGAAATGGAAATATCCCAGTTTCATCTGTTTGATCTGCCTACAATTTTAATTGAAGATAAAACCCATGAGTAAGTTACTTTTGCAAATAAACTGCACATTTCAATAAAGATCACTAAAGTTATTGAAAAAACCTCAATCATTGAAAAATAGAAAGAAAATTTAGAATTATTCTCTACCAGTGGTTCTCAAAGTGTGGCTTCTGGACCAGCAATATCAGTATTACTTGAGAACTTGTTAAAAATGAAAATTGTTGTGTTCCACTGGAGACCTACTGTTTCAGAAACTGGTGGAGGGCCCAGCTGTCTGTACTTTAATCTTCCTTAGGTGATTCCTGTACATGTTCAAGTGTGAGAATCTCTGGTCTAAACCCTCCAGAAGAGTGTCCAATGGGTCATTATACCTTTAGCAAGGTTTGAGTACTAGAATGTGAATTGATGACTCAGAAATTAAAAATTATTTTTTTTAAAGATTTTATTTATTCATTTGACAGATAGAGATCGCAAGTAGGCAGAGAGGCAGGCAGAGAAAGAGGAGGAAGCAGGCTCCCTGCTGAGTAGAGAGCCTGATGTGGGGCTCCATCCCAGGACCCTGGGATCATGATCCGAGCCGAAGGCAGAGGCTTTAACACACTGAGCCACCCAGGCGCCCCATGATGACTCAGAAATTAGATAACCTCTTTTTCTCTTTGCCTTTGAGAAAAGTGATGACTGTTGGACAGTGTGGTGTAGTGAAGAGAATTTGAATTTTGAAGTGTGAAGATTTGGTTTCAGTTTGCAACTTTATATATGCAGACCACTGAGGAAGTTTCTAATATATAAAATGGTGATAATGATAGCCTCCCCACAACTCAGTCTCATAGAATTGCTATGATTGAATGCAGACATGCATGTGAGGGCAATTTTTAAATTATCCAGTGCTGTGCAAATGTTACTTTTCATATGATCATTACTGCCAGTATGATTACAGTTCTCAAAACTTACCCTTCTCACCTTCCCTGTCTTTGCCCCATTAAAATTTAATTACCTCTTGAAATTTAAATTTTGCAAAGCAGAGATTTTTAAAAAAAAGAAATTGGAGACTTTTTAAACAAGAAAAAACCCAGAGTTCTTACAATTTCTTTTATATATGAAATGATACTTGTGGATTTTTTTCTTTGTTTCATGAATAGTCTTTTAAGCATCTAATCCACAATGTAAAATATCAGTAGCACATTTCAGTGATACCATAGCAATAATAATGCATTTGGAACATTAAGTGTCAGATTTCCTTCACATATTTCAAAAATTGTTTCACATTTTTTTTTCTGATTTAACCTCTCTTGACACCAGTGAACTTAAGGCTTGTAATTGAAGGATAAGTGAACAAAAAAGCAGTTCAAGTGGTAATATATCCATTTCAATTCCTGTTTTCTGGACGGAGACCTTTTATGCTAAGTTCATCTGAGAATAAATTTTTATGACAAAATTATAACCCTTAGATCGATGTTACTCACGCAGGCTGAGATCTGTCCTGATGTAATGGATTTTGTGACAATGAAATGCAAGAGAGTCTCCCAGAAGCTTTGCCTAAGAAATTTCTGACAGTAGCCTGTATGCTACCAAAATTTTCAAGATGCTATTATGACTCATTTCTACTCATTACAGAAAAATGGCTTAGTATTTTAATCATGAACATACAGTTGTGTCAAAGAGGAGAAAGAAGTGTAAAGACATAATCTTTGAAATATTGCAATGTATTCATATTAGCTGCACCATTTAGTAGATGTTGTTGCTTTTACTGTTTTTTAAAAATATTTTTTAAAAAAGATTTATTTATTTGAGAGAGAGAGGGAACGAACAAGGGTGGGGGCAGAAGGAGAGGGAGAGTGTTTTAAGCATACTTCGTGTAGAGTGTGGAGTCCAACGCGGGACTCAATCTCATGACCCTGACATCACGACCTGAGTCATAACCTAAAGTGGGGTGCTTTAACCGACTGGACCACTAGCCTTCCCTTATTGCGGTTTTTAATTTGGAAGGTTGCATATATTTGTTACTCCTAATTTGACTTCCAGTCATAATTTTCTGCATGTCACAAGTTGAATGAATAGAGGTGTCTTCTGTAATTAGAGGTAATCTGAATTTAAGTTATTTCCTGTAAGTTCTTTCTTCCCTAAGTGATACTGCTGCTTCTCCCATTTCAGTAGGTTCATTTTTTTCAGGGAGAATATGTAAAGTTGCCTCAAAATATTATAACACATGCAGTTGAAAATATCACAGCATCTGTAAGGGCTGCATAGTTTTTTCTTTTCTTCCCCTCAGTTTTATTCAGTTATAATAATATAAACATTGTGTAAGTTTAAGGTGTATACCCTGCCTATTTGATACATGTATATATTGTGAAATGATTACCACAATAGAGTTAACACCTCTGTCACCTCACCTAACTACCATTTGTGTGTGTGTGTGTGTGTGTGTGTGTGTGTGTGGTGAGAACATTTAAAATTTATTCTCTTAGCAACTTTTATGTATATGATACAGTGTTGTTAACTGTTGTCATCATGCTCTGTATTAGAACCCTAGAATTTATTCATCTTTCAGCTGGAAGTTTGTACCTTTTGATGAACATTTCCCTGTTTCCTCACCCTCAGCCTGGCAGCCACTATTCTGCTGTTTCTTTGAGTTTGGCTTTTTTAGATTCCACATATAAGTATTATCATACAGTATTTGTCTTTTTCTGTCTATCTTATTTCACTTAGCGTAATGCCCTCAAGGATCATCTGGGTTTTCATAAATAGTGATTGCCTAGTGTATATGTATGTATATATGTGAATACCGTTACAATGACATTCATGTTACATATGTTACATATATACATGTATGTTACACACACATATTTATATTATACACATACCCACATTATATGTATCTCATATCTTCTTTATCTTTTCCTCCATAGATGGATACTTAGGTTGTTTCCATGTCTTAGCTATTGTGAATAATGCTGCAGTGAACATGGGACTACAGATTTCTCTTTGAGGTCTTGATTTCATTTCATTTAGATATATACCAAGAAGTGGGATTACTGGATCATATGGCAGCTCTATTTTTATTTTTTGAGGACTCTGTATTATTACAGTGGCTGTACCAATTTCTACGAGTAGTGCCCAAGGATTCCCTTTTTTCCAAATCCTTGCCAACCCTTGTTATCTCTTGTCCTTTTGACAGGTGTGAAGTGATAGGTCACTGTGATTTCAGTTTGCATTTCCCTGATAATTGGTGGTACTGAGCATCTTTTCGTGTACTAATTAGCCATTTGTATGTCTTTGGAAGATGTCTGTTCAGGTTCTCAGTCTAATTGGATTGCCTTTTTTTCCCCTCTCTATTGATTATATGAGTTCCTTATAGATGTGGTTGTTAACCCCTTATCAAATAGGTGGTTTGTAAATGTTTTCTCCCATTCCATAGGTTGTCTTTTCATTTTGTTGATTATTCCTTTGCCTCTACCTACAGGATTTCTAGTTTGATGTAGTTCTACTTATTTATTTTGCTTTTGTTGCTGTGCTTTTGGTGTCATATCCAAAGAAATCATTGCTAAGACCAGTGTCAGGGAGACTTTACCCTATGTTTTCTTCCAGGAGTTTTACGGTTGCTGGTCTTACGTTTAAGTCTTTAATCCATTTTGAATTAAATGGTTTCCATTTGCATGGAATAACTTTTTCCATTCCTTCACTCTGAACCTCTGTGTGTCCTTAAACTGAGATGAGTCTCTTATAAGCAGCATATGATTAATTTTTTTTGTCTGTTTTGTGTCTTTTGATTGGAGACATTTTTTACACTTAGAGTAATTTTTGATAGGTAAGTATTTACTGATGCCATCTTACTGGTTTTTTTGGCTTTGTTATGGTTCCCTTGTTCCTTCCTTCCTCTCTTGCTGTTTTCCTTTGCAAATTCATGATTTTCCATAGTGGTATGCCTTGGTTCTTTCTCTTTATCTTTCATGTATACTGAAAGATTTTGCTTTGTGGTTACTGGGAAGATTACATAAAATATCTTATAGATATAACAGTCTCTTACAGTGATAACAATGTACATTCAATAGCACACAAAAACTCTACTCCCTTTCTCCCCATCTTATATGATTTTGATGTCATAATTTGCCTCTTTATATTGTATATTCATTAACAAATTACTATAGCTGTAGTTATTTTTTTTTCTCTAAGATTTTATTCATTTATTTGTCAGAGAGAGAGAGAGAGAGAGAGTGAGCACAGGCAGACAGAGTGGCAGAGGGAGAAGCAGGCTCCCTGCGGAGCAAGGAGCCCGATGTGGGACTCGATCCCAGGACGCTGGGATCATGACCTGAGCCGAAGGCAGCCGCTCAGCCAACTGAGCCACCCAGGCGTCCCTAGCTGTAGTTATTTTTAATACTTTTGTCTTTAACCTTTTTTTAAAAAAACTAGAGTTAAGTGGTTAATATAACACCATTTCAGAGTATTATGAATTTGATTATATACTTACTTTTACCAGTGTGTTGTATATTTTTACGTTTTTATGTTACTGATAGAGTCCTTTCATTTCAACTTCAAGGACTCCTTTTAGCATTTCTTATAAGGCAGATCTAGTGGTGATGAACTCCCTCAGCTTTTGTTTTTCTGGGGAAATTTTGATCTCTTCTTCATTTTTGAGGGAAAACTTAATTGGATAAAGTCGGTTGGCATTGTTTTCTTTCAGCACTCTGAATATATCATCCTGTTTGCTCCTGGTCTATAAGTTTTCTGTGGATAAATCTGCTGATAGACTTATGGGGATTCCCTTATAAATGATAAGCTTCTTTCTTTTTGCTATTTTTTCGTTCTGTGTTTGTCTTTGATTTTTGCCAGTTTTATTATAATGTGTTTTGGGGAATATCTTTAGAGTTGAATTTATTTGGGGACCTGTGAGTTTCATGAACTTGAATGGGCAAATCTCTCCCCAGATTTGGGATGTTCTCAGGCATTGTTTCTTTAAATAAGCTTTCTGCCTCTTTCTCCCTTTCCTTTTCTGTTACTCCAGTAATTTGCAAGTTGCTTCTCTTGATGGTATCCCATAATTCACATTGGCTTTCTTCACTCTTTCTTTCATTAAAGTATCTTTTTCCTCTGGATAGATGATTTCAAAGTTCCTGTCTTTATTTCATGGATTTTTTTTCTTCTGCTTGGTCTGTTCTGTTGATGCTCTCTATTGAATTTTGTGTTTGATTTGTTATTTTCTTCCACTCCAGAATTTCTTTTAGGTTCTGTTTTTATGATATCTATCTCTTCGTTAAACTTCTCATTTTGTTCATGTAGTGTTTTCCTGGTTTTTTGCAGCGTGATTATCTTTCTGCATTTTATTGTAGCTCATTGAGCTTCCTGAAAATAACTACTTTGAATTACCTGGTAAATTGCAGGTCTCCATGTCTTTGGCGTCAGTTATTGGAAAATAATTATTGTTAACCCTTTGGTACTGTCCTGTTTGTTTGATTTTTCATGTTCCTTGAAATCTTATGTTGCTGTCTTCACATTTGAAGTAGCAATTACTTCCTCTAGTCTCTGTTGACTGACTTTGGAGAAGAAATACCTTCTTTCAGTCTTGCTAGGGATTCTGAGGTTTTTTTCAGACCTTCTGTGGATTTTCCTGTTCCACACTTCTTGCTCCCTCTAGTGGCAGAATTCTTAAGCTTGTATGCCTTGTCTTGATTTTGCAGTGCACCAGGCTGGGTGCTGTTAGCCTCCCTTTTACTTTTCCAAGGGCAGAGCTAAATGTTCAAGTTTGTGGTGTCTCCTTGGCCTGCAGATTCAAGCCAGCTTTTGGCATATGTTCACTGTCTGTCTGCCAAAGCTTGTTCTCACTGCTATTGGGAGCACACACAGGGAGCCTGCCGTGGCGTGTGAGTGTTTGTGTATGGTGAGCATGTAGCCCTGTGGTGCTTGTGAGCTAGATGGGAGATAGGCATGTGAGGTGTCTCAGTGACTCATGGGTGGACCTTATGATGAGTTCCTGATAAGGTTAGGAGCATCCATGTCCCTTAGATATGTTCTAAACCCTGGCTGCTATCCTCCCAACCGCTGATTGCTTTCCTCTCCTATGGCTCAACACTCAGTACTCTGGAGGCAAGAGATAAATGGGCCTCTTTGGCAGCATCCCACACAGCTGTAGAAGCCAGGTGCTCATACACACTCTCTCCCTTTCCTCTGTGGGAAAAATTACAGGCCAACAGGGCCCTCGTGGGTTGAGCTGTGCCACCCTGCAGGAGAGGTGATGTGGGTAAAGTAAAACTGTTCCTCTTACCCTCTCCATTGTGTCCAGACTGAAATGTTTTTGCTCCACTTG
This sequence comes from Martes martes, assembly GCF_963455335.1. NCBI lineage: Eukaryota > Metazoa > Chordata > Mammalia > Carnivora > Mustelidae > Martes > Martes martes. Next base: position 73,859,208 of record NC_137888.1, on the reverse strand, counting down.
TATGCTGGAACTTCTCCACTAGGCCCCTGGACTTCCACATAACAAATAACTTGGCAGGCTTTAATAATTTTGTTAAATTTTAGGATATTTAATTTTCTTGATTCTGGTAATTGGAAATGTAATAGGTATTTTATATATTTCTTCTGAATATTGCTAAACAAACAAAAATTCATGGTAACAAACAACAAAAAAGAAGCAAATTACTACACAAACTCTGACTTTCCTCAGTTGAAGTTAATACTTACTTTGATGTATGCAAATATTTTTTCAAATTATGTTGGATTTTGTTTTCTATTGTTCTTAATATTTGCATTTGAGGATCAGTGACCTTTAGACTGTAAAAATTTGTTGAAATCCATTTGCATACAGGAATATGTACATATGCACATGCGCATTTCACTTTGCTTCCCATGGTAGCAGGGCCTTGGGGAAGAACCACATTTGAGAGCAGCAGTTGTGCCATTGTTTTTGTGCCACCCAAACACCTACCTCAAGTAGAAACCACCTAACCCAGCTCTCTTTAAGATAAGTGTGCTTTGTCCCAAATACAAACAAAATGGAAATTAGTGGCTTACCTTGGTGAGCATTTATTATTTCAAATACTAACAAATATCTAGAAGATAAGCAAGGCAGGCAAAGGGTGATTGTGTCTTACTGGATATCAGAATTCTCATCCGAACTTTCTGATTTCTAGTCCCATAATTTTATATAACATAGCATTACTCTCCAAGGATTTCCACCCAGGACAACCTAGAACTGTTATGCTAATTGTCATGAGCATAGGCTTCTACTGTCATGTTTTTTGCTTCAGTTCTTGAGGGCATTTTATGGTTCAAGATGATTGCTTAGTATCAGTCATCACAATTGTATTTCAGTCTGAAAGAAAGAGGGATGGAGAAGAAGGACCAAAGTATATATACCAGAGGTCTTTGAAGTTAGCTGCTTAGACTTCGCCACATGATGTTTGTTCTTCCAGCTTATTGGCCAGAACATTTCAAGAGCCATCTCATTTTGAAAGGGAAGTTTTGAATTTAAGATCTTGTTTGAGTAACTATGTGCCAGTTCAGAATTAGGAGACCTATTACTATGGAAGAAGGAAGAATAGATTTTAGAGGACAACTGGAAGTTTTTAAAGTCAGGCACAGTTTCTGGACCCCATTGTTTCTTATAGATGCTCAAATAAATGAGTGTTCAACTAAGATTGCTTACTGCTGCTGCTTTGTATTACTTATATCTTGGGAAACCAATATCAGTTTAATACTACCACATTTCACTGCAGATTTTTGGAATCAATACATATTCTATATTAACAGTAGGAGATTAGTTTATAGTACTGAGAGAACCATGCAGTGGAATCAAGAAGAGTCGTCTGTCCATGATCTTTTCCCATGTTCAGGAAAGCCCAACATCCATCCATTTGGAATGACCAAAATCATTTAAATTCTTTTATGATAACAAGGTGCTGGGGGAGAGTCTGACAACAGAGAGGACTTGTGTATTCTCAGTGATCTAAGTTTCTCTGGGATTAATTTTTTTTTATCCAAAGAAAATCAGGCATAGATGTTTGTTTTAAATGAAAAACAGAAACTCTTGTCAATAAACCTAAAGTTTATTTAGCCAGTGAGCACTTACATAGTTATAGAAGATATACATTGTGTAGGATGTGGGGAGGGAACCTCTGATACAACATTTTAAAAGCAGTTTGGAGTCATAAATCCACTGGAAACTCATTTATTTACATTAGTGAAAATAATCCGTGAGATGCTTCATTTCCTCATATAATGGAGATGTAGGTCTTAGCCACTAGACCAATGCCATTAAATAATAAATTTTCAAAATATTAAACAGTGTCTCTTGAGTTAAAACTAGAAAAGGATCAAGGATTTAGAAGATTTTCATGGTGAGACATATTGTCAGGAATATTGTAAGAGCTCAACTTGTAATTTGGGTACAAAATCCTTTTACTGCTAAATAAGAAATGACAAGAGAAGAATTACAGCACTGACTACTCAAACTTTTCCATAAATAAAATGATGTTTTAGTTTTAAAATTTTAATAGAAGTGTTTCTTCACATATTTTTACAATTCATATGAAGTCAAAGAAGCAAATACTCTGTCATGCAAAAGATATTAATTACCATAAAGAACGGTCTTATTAGGATTTTTGATTTTTAGCCACTCAAGTAATTTTTCTCTGATTGAGAAAAGAAATATTAAACTACATAATAACTGAAATAAAATGGTATATAAAACTTTTGTGTCTTTTATAATCTAAATAATGGATGAACACAGAAGATAGTCAACAGTTGGGATTATCTTTCTTACCTCCCTCCTCCATCTAAAGACCCACTGGAATTAGAACTATTTATGTAATTTTTTTTTTTTTAAGATTTTGTTTATTTATTTGACAGAAATCACAAGTAGGCAGAGAGGCAGGCAGAGAGAGAGGAAGAAGCAGGCTCCCTGCCGAGCAGAGAGCGGGATGTGGGACTCGATTCCAGGACCCTGAGATCATGACCTGAGCCGAAGGCAGCGACTTGACCACTGAGCCACCCAGGCGCCCTACTATTTATGTAAATTTTAAGGTTAAAATTTCTCTTGGTCTTTTCTCAGTTGAGTAAGTGTGAATGAGTGAATAATTGCCATATGGTAAGTTTGATGGAATGAATTTACATTCCCATTTTCTGAGCCAGTTTTGAATACTAAATATTTAGGTATAGATATTATGTTTTATAATAAGAGGCAATGTAATCTCATAAGTACCTTTTTGCCTTTTACTTTCTTGACTCTTGTCACCTTTCCCCCCATACCTGTAAAGCAATTTTGTTAGTTTATGTTGGTTTCCTCTAGACAATTTTGCACGAGAAACTTTTTTTTTTTTTTTTTTGCACAGGAAACTTTTACCTACATCATAACTATCAGAAGTATTCACCACATTGTAGATTTGATAGCATTCGTTCTTTTTAGGACCCCCTATAGGATTAATGAAGAATGTCCCAGATTATCTGTATACCTGGTTTCTCAGGATCATGGAGGATCTTTAAAAATTTTGTGCAGTGTTATGAGAAGTCAGTTTATAGGAAGTCAAGGAACTCCTTACTTGTCCCTCAAATTCTAGAATGTAGATACTGCTGTAGTCATATGATGAGGTATTGAAAAATCATGGTGTTGGAGGCAGGGTAGGGGGAGATATTTTGTAACTCTATCTTAAACAATAGGATTATAAGCAATATAAAAGTTTAAGTTACTCTGATTGTCCTTGGTCAACATGACTTTTTCTCTTACACTTGTACTATATTTCCAGACTTTATTTCCCATCCATTATGAGGGCAGGGCTCACATCTGACCAGACTGTCTTGGCTGTGTCAGTAACTACTGAGAGATGTTTTGGCAGGTAGTTTCCTTGGATTATGGCAGGTTAAATTAAACTATTTTGAATTTAATGTATGTCATGTTGAAGAGAACTGCATTAATTGTTTGAAGCACTAAGATTCATCTCTATATGTACCACTTTATTTCCTGTTAGGACATCCTTTTACTATTGCGAAGATATAAACAATGTCTCCTTCTATTAAAAAGAAATATATATGCAGGCAAAGTATGTTTTTGAATTGAAGATATTACTTCTTATTAACAGACTGCATGAGACACATTAATGCTTGATTATTAATGCTAATAGAGAAATGTGGAGAGTATATTTTATCAAAAAACAGAAGATGCATTTTGGAGTATAGTTTATTTTATTATATTAGTACATGAAATGATGAAGCCATATGGAAAATCTGATTCTGGAGAAACCTAAGGCTCTCATTTCTTTTCTGTGACCAAGTGTATATCATGTTTCGAAATACTCAAAATATACTTTTTGCTGGGTTTGAACTTCATTTGGAGCAAAGAAAGGAAGTTGAAAGCTTTCACTTAAAGCTATTTGTTAAGATGCTATTAAGAGTAAATAAAAGCAAAAAGAAATAACATAGGATTTAAGTGAGCAAGAGAGGGACCTACTCACGTAATGTGGAACCCTATATTTCAGGATAATTGAAGATTGACTTTCTGGTAAAAGGCACAAAAAAGGATTAATTGGCTCATTCTAAACCGAGGCCACTTCTTTAGGAAGTATGCTTGAGGATATACTTGGCAATAAATTTAACAGCTAGCAAGGTCTCTTTACAGGTTGGCTTTATCAGAGATTCTGGAAGGAGAAAACCAAATTTGCCTTTATCTCGGAGTTCAAAGGCAAATGTGTGTTTGATGCCCAGGTTGTAAGCCCAGTCTAAAGAAGAACCTGATGTCGGGTCTGTAAAACATAAGCAATAAATATTTAATTAGAAACAAATGCTAATGTTTTTCTTGAAATGGAAATTCACTGGTGTAAAATTAGCAGTAAAAAATAATTATGTGTACAGTTAATTGCAGTAATGGATAACAGTAGTGTTCTACATAGTATTGAGTGTTAGAGTAAAACATAATCATGGTTTTGGGATCCACCACACATTTTAAATATGTGCTGCATTTTCAAAATTACATTTTGCTTGGGTCAGTACTATAAACTGATTTTGTTTCCTGGGCACACAGTGTTGCAGATGGAGTTGGTCTGGACAAGGGCAAGCAGCTGTGGAAACCAACTGAGGAGGGGCCTCTGGTCAGTGAAAACTCAGCATACAAGCTAGATAAAAGTATATTCTTTCTCATACTTCAGGTCTCTTTCTATTCATGTTGCTTGGATAAACAATTTTTATAGTTAAAAAAACTAAGAAAGCTTAAATCAGTTATTTTAAGGATGTATTTAATCCCTTAGCCCAACTTTTCAGTCAATATTTATGAGATCTTACTAAGAATGTTATTTGAAAATCTAAACAGACATCTATAAATTATGTACATGTAAGGTTTATACAAGTACATATATATACTATAAATGCATTTATGTATATTTTGCTTTGCATAATAAGGAAACTACTTTCTTGTACATAGAATCATTTATGTTCTAGGACAGATAAAGAGTTTAACTAATAGTAATGTTTTAGGTTTGAATGATAAAAATTCAAAGCTGTGATGAAGAAAAGAGGGAAGAAATATTTTGATAGAAAGAAGGTTGGGTCTTAAACTATTCAACAAATATTTATTAAAGTTTTAATATGGGGGTGCCTGGGTGGCTCAGGTCATGGTCTCAGGGTCTTGGGATCCGGCCCTGCATCAGGTGCTCTGCTCAGCAGGGGGCCTGCTTCCCGTCCCCACCCCACCTCTCTGCATACTTGTGATCTCTCTGTCAAATAAATAAATAAAATCTTTAAAAAAAAAAAGCTTTAATATTCACAGTGCACTTTACTTAGCACTGTTGGAGGGTGACTGTGCAGGGTACAAAGATAAAGATGATATTGGTGTCTTTGGGAACTTACTGTTCAAGGGAGATAAGTCAAAGATGCAAATCAATAGAGATAGGGCAGAATATGTAAGTACCATAAGGAAGGTACAATCTCTTATGAAGATTAAAAAAAAATATATATGTCTGGTAAGGAGGGTGACATTTCATGCTCAATGCCTGCTAAATACCGCCTTCATGATGGAGAGCCTTGAAAGGTATTTTTCCAGATGGAAATGGAAGAAGGGTATTCTGGTCAGTGAGCTACAAAGACAGAAAAGCATGGAGGCCTTTTCAGGGACCATTGGATCCAGCTGGACTGGAACAAATGGAGCAGTGAGAGTTTGTGGGCAAAGTTCAAAAAACCTGATAAATCAGGACAGGTGTTTTGTTTGGGAGGCAATAATAGTTATTTTAGTGCTGCACTTAGGACAGGTAACTTGGACTGGAAACAGTAGAGACCAGCGAGGAGGTATTGTGAAAGGAAAACGTGAACTTGTGTAGAGTCACCACACCAAGGAATAGTGCTGAGGGTTTTATGTCAAAAACACTGGAATGGAAGAATCACAAAATCTGATAAAAATGATGGAGATTTCAGTCTGAGATTTCAGATTTAATAGAAATAGGAACTCAGGATAGTGATGGGGAAAAGAGAGGATAAAGGAGGAAAGACAAAGGATGTTTAGCATCAACCACATTTAAGAAGGAGCTTGCAAAAATGAATTTTGAAGGTATTGGCAGAAACATTATAGGTGAAATTGGCTTGCGCACATTCAGGATCATTATGTTTTCTTGGTGGATTGATCCTTTTATCTTTATTAATGTCTCTCTTTGTTTCTAGCAAATTTCTTTGGTCTGAAATTTATTTTATCTGATATTTAAATATCAGATGAATGTCATATTAATATGGCCACTTCTCCTTTGATTAACATTTGCATGGCATATCTCTTTTAGGCATTTCAATTTCAACCCGTCTATGTTATTTTTAAAATGAGTTTATCGTACTCAGTGTATTGTTCAGTTGCACTTTTTAAAATCCACCTGCCAGTCTGTCTTTATTTAATATCTTTAGGTAAATTATTGCTATAACTTAAATCTGCCATCTTACTGTTTGATTTTTATTTGTTCCATATGTTTTTCATTCTTTTATTTCTCTTTTGTTTACTTTTTCTGGATAAATGAACATTTTAAGGATTCCATTTTGATGTATTTATTTTTATTTTTTAGATTTTATTTATTTATTGACACAGAGAGAGAGAGAGTGCATGAGCAGGTGGAACTGCAGGGGGAACAGGAGAAGCAGGCTCCCCTACTCAGCAGGGAGCTGGACACGGGGCTCGATCCCATGACCCTGGGATCATGACCTGAACCGACTGAGCCACCCAGGCGCCCCCATTTTGATGTATTTATAATAAAGTTTTTGGGTCTATGACTTCATGTAGTTTTTAGTGGTTGCTCCAGGTATTACAGTATACATATTTTACAATACACATCATTTACTCTGCTGATATCAGTGTTTTACCACGTCAAGTGACATATAGAAATCTTACTTGCATTTAGGTTCTTTTTATCTTCCTACTTTTTAAACATAATTGTCTTGAGTACTTCTGTACATGCACTGAGGATACATCAAATGGAATTATATTTTGTGGTTCCACCATCATGAAGACATAGTTGTCTATTCATTCATTTGTTGTCATATTCATTCATTCATTCATGACCTAATCCATCGTCTTTGCTTCATTTCTACCAGTTTTAAGGCTTTTCCTGTTACATTTCTTTCTTATTTGGGGAGCCTCCTTTAACCATTTTTAAAGGGTAGGTCTTTGGGTGATTAATTCTCTTAGTTTTCCTTTGTCTGAGAAGGTCTTCATTTCCTCTTTGCTTCTGAAGGATATTTTTGCTGAATATAGAATTAAGGGTTGATAGTTCTTTTCTTTTAGCACTTGAAAAATATTGTCATTTCCTTTTGGTTTTCCATGGTTTCAGTGGAAAAATCTGTCCTTTGAATTATTTTTTCCCCTCTAGATTGTTTCTCTCTGGTTGCTTTCAAGAATTTTTTCTTTGTCTCTCGTTTTCAAAAAAAAATTTTTTTTAAATATTTTATTTATTTATTTGACAGAGATCACAAGTAGGCAGAGAGACAGGCAGAGAGAGAGGAGGAAGCAGGCTCCCCACTGAGCAGAGAGCCCGATGTGGGGCTCGATCCCAGACCCTGAGACCATGACCCGAGCCGAAGGCAGAGGCTTAACCCACTGAGCCACCCAGGCGCCCCATCAAAATTTTAATTATGAGGTACTCGGTGTGAATTTCTTTGAGTTTATCCTATTTGGCATTCACTTAGCTTTTTGGTATGTTGGTATATGTTTTCAGTCTTTATTTTTTTTCACGTATTTTTTCCATTCTCACTCTCCTTCTCCTCTTCTGAGACTTTGATGATATGAATGTTGGCTCTTTTATTACTACATTTCAGGTCCCTGAAGTTTTGCTCATCTTTTTTTTCCAATTTGTTTTTTCTCTTCAGTTTGCCTGAATTCTTATTCTGCCTTTAAGTTAATTGATTCTTCTCTCCATCATACTCATTCTGCTATTGAGTCCTTCCAGTGAGTTTTTAAGAATTTAAGTTACTGTATTTTCTAGTTCGGTGATTTTCATTTGGTTCCTTTTATATCTTGCCTTTTTTCAGTGAGATTTTCTGTGTTGTTTCAAGGCTATCTAATTACTTGTTGAAGCATTTTTATGATTGTGACTTCAAAATTCTTATCAGATAATTCCAACATGTAAATCACCTCAGTGTTGGCATCTTTTGGTTGTCTTTTCTCATTCATGCTGTGATCTTCCTCATTTTTGCTGTGACAAGTAATTTTTCCTTGTATCCTGGACATTTTGTCCATTTTGTTAAATTTTAAATCTTAACTGAAAGCTATTTTAGCAGTCATCCTTCCTGTTTAGATTTAGCATGAGACCCTCATCTTCTTTTGAGCCTTGTTCCATTGTTCCAATGACAATATGGTTTTTAAAATCTCTGCATGGCGGGGCACCTGGGTGGCGCAGTGGGTTAAAGCCTCTGCCTTCTGCTCAGGTCATGATCCCAGGGTACTGGGATCGAGCCCTGTGGGCTCTCTGCTCGGTGGGGAGCCTGCTTCCTCCTCTCTCTCTGCCTTCTTGTGATCTCTGTCTGTCAAATAAATAAAATCTTAAAAAAAAAAAAATCTCTGCATGGCTATTTTGGACTGGTTGGTTCCCCTAGTGCAGCTGGTTTCCCATGGATTGCTGCAGGTAACTACATGGGTGAAAGATGATCCCTCTAGCTTGGCCACCTGGTGCCTCTAGGTGGCGAATGAGGGCTCTACCCTGAAGGAAAGAGAGCCCTTCCCTGATGAGGAAGAAGCAAGAAAGAGGAGGAGGGAACTGAAAAGAGAACCCTGTGTGGTATATGTGTAGTGTACCTGGTTTTGGTTTTGGGTGTTTTTTTTTTTTTTTTAATGTCTACTTCTAGAGGTAGTCAGCAGAGAAAGAGTAGAGAAGAAGGTGGTAGAGGCAATCCAAGAGAGTTTATTTATTATTTTCTTAAGGAATTTATTTATTTGACCCAGAGAGAGATCACAAATAGGCAGAGAAGCAGGCAAGTTGAGGGGGAGGGGAAGCAGGCTCCCTGCTGAGCAGAGAGCCCAGTGTGGGGCTTGATCCCAGGACCCTGAGACCATGACCTGAGCGGAAGGCAGAGGCTTAATCCACTGAGCCACCCAGGTGCCTGAGAGAGTTCATTGTTAAGGAAGGCAAAGGAATGGCAAGAAGAAGGGATATCACCAGGGTCCAGTGTTGTAGGGAGATTGTGGAACTTGTGAGCTAAGTGTATTGGCTTTAGTGATCAGGAAGGCTGTCATTTTTAGCTAGAATTGGGTTTAAGTTCATTAGAAAAAGGCACATAAAAGTAAGAATTTGGTAGCAATAAAGGTAAGGAAAGTAGGAATTATGTCTTATATGGTGATTTAGAGTCTACTAGGCATTTTATTAAACTTGGCCAATTTCTAGCTGTACTAGCTCCCCATTTGCAGTTAAGTAAACTATTGTGATTTAAAAGAGTTAAAGAGTATGGCTGTATCACTTTGACAGATTTGCTTTATGTGAAGCTTCTCATTAAAATTAATAGTGGTTATTGAGAATATATGTAATTTGTGATTCTTCATAATTGTGTGATGTTATTGAGTGTAATACATTTTCTTTTTTTTTTTTAAGATTTTATTTATTTATTTGACAGAGAGAGACACAGTGAGAGAGGGAACAGAAGCAGAGGGAGTGGGAGAAGGAGAAGCAGGTTTCCTGGGGGCCCATTGCAGGGCTCGATCTCAGGACCCTGAGATCATGACTGAGCCAAAGGCAGACGCTTAATGACTGAGCCACCCAGGTGCCCCTACATTTTCTTTTTTGATACCACTTTTTGTATCTTTAAAACCTTAACTTTGCAAACAAAAACTATGTAAGGCATAAAATAAATGCAAAACTGAAAGCTTTTTACTTGTAAGAATACATGTTTATAGAACTTTTTTGAACATGATACTTAGCTTTTTGTTTATCTACAAGCTAAACCTACTAAAATATTTGTGTGTGTGTATATATATATATTTATTTACTTTTTAAAAAAAGATTTTATTTATTTATTTGACAGACAGAGACCGTAAGTAGGCAGAGAGGCAGACTCGGGGTGGGGGGGAAGCAGACTCCCCGCTGAGCAGAGAGCCCGATGCAGGACTTGATCCCAGGATCCTGAGATCATGACCTGAGCCAAAGGCAGAGGCTTAACCCAGTGAGCCACCCAGGCGCCCCGTATATATTTATAAGATATAATAGCCACTTGCTAAATTCCAGGCACCCTTTTAGTGCTTCACATATGTTAACTCATTTCACAAATTCCTATCACAACCTTAGGATTTAAGTACCAGTTGCTTGTTTTACAGAGGAGGAAATTTAGGCCCAGAGGGATTGAACAATTTGCTCAAAAACATTAGCTAGTAAAGGTTGAGTCAGGAATCAAACCCAAGCTGCATGTCTTTAGAGTTTGTGCTATTAACCATTGTACTATACTACCTACTGTATGTCAGTCTATAGTCCTCCCAATAAAAAGTCTTCTTTGAGTTCTACAAGATAACTTTTTGCTGTTGACATCATTTTCTTAATATATTGTCATTGAAAAAAATTCTGTGCCTTTCAAGGCATGTTAGGTGCAAGGAACTTACTGTAAGACAATCAAAACAAGTAAAAATAAAACTGAACCAAACTGGGAATCTGGTTTCAGTCCACAGGAATCTACATAACATAATGCTGGTGGCTTAACATTTGTTTTTCAAAAAAAGTATTATTGACATGCATTAAACATAATAACCGGCACTTTTATGTCAATACTAAATGAAATTTCTTTTTGAAGCAAGAGCTAAGCTAGAGGTATGTGGGCATAAATTGAAATCTTTTCTTTGCATTTTTATTGCTCCTTAATATAATCTCAGCTTGAATGTCTTAGTAGATAGAGATTGGGTATTGTGAGCTACAAATGTGAGGTCTTGATTTTCTCTTTTTCAAAATGTGGAAGTGGTACAGAGTGTAGAAAACAGTACCGGGTTGAGATATAGGAGCAGATCTAGCAATTTGGTATGTAGGGAAGGCAACAAGAAAGGCACGTTGAAATTAACTTTTTAATTTATGATGTGATTGAAGGTGGATGATATTAATGATGCAAGCTATCTGTTCCTATCAATTCAGTGAACTGTTCTTTCTAACTAGGTACTATATTCTGTTATTTCTAAGATGATAAAGGATTGGATAGGTTACCAATATACAAATGTAAACATTTTACAACCTTTTACATCAGTTTTTGTGTCATCTAAATATTGTTGCTTTGTGGCAAAGTAGTTGGTATACCTTTTGACTTTGGTCTGGAACGCTAATCTTTGTTCCTATTTTTCCCCAAATTGATCAAATCTTTCTTTATTTTATTTTTATAGTCTATGAAAGAGGGATTAAGCGTAGACCACTGGTTCTCAAACCGAGTTTCATCTTTTTTTTTTTTTTTTTGTTAAAGATTTTATTTATTTGACACACAGAGAGAGACAGTGAGAGAGGGAACACAGGCAGGGGAAGTGGGAGAGGGAGAAGCAGGCTTCCTGTGCGGTGCTCGATATGGGGCTTGATCCCAGGACCCCAGGATTATGACCTGAGCGAAAGGCAGATGCTTAACGACTAAGCCACCTGGGTGCCCTCAAACCTAGTTTCATCTTTGAATCACTTTGGGCACTTGCAAAAAAATGCAGGTGACTGGCCCACACCACAAACTAATGAAATCAGAATTTCTGGGGGTGGGGTCTAATCATCCACATATTTTAAAAGCTCAGATGATTCTGATGGGAAGTCAGGATTGAGAACCTTGAATTAGATCATCTCCTAGATTTCCTCCTGGTTTCAAATTTTATGATTTTTATTTACTGGCTATATTTGCTTCTTAGGTTCAAATTGCAAACTTATTTTTTCTGGAGGTGAGAGCTCTCTCTGTAATTTGGGTTTAAAAATGTTTCTTAGCCCTTTTCTTTGGTCTCCATCAAATTAAAGAGAGAAAACCACTAGCAAATGCTATCAATGCTTTCCCTGAGTCCTGGGACTTTTTAAAGTGACAACCAGGGTGTTGGAATGACTAAATTTTAATTGTGGGGTGCCCTTATTTTCTGTTCTTACCAAGTTAACACTTTGTTACCCTCTGCTTCTCATGAATGGTTGATTAATTCAATCAGGTACTTTACTAAAGCAGTCACTCCTAAAAAATTTAAACATCTATCAAGCTGCTCTAGCCCTGTATGGAAGAGGCAATTTTTTCTAAATCTGCATTTCTTTAAAAAATCTTTTAATATAACTAAAAAAATTTAAGATACTGTTACACAGTTGTACAGAATGTAATTCCTCTTCACCTTATCCTCCCATTTTGAAAGTGACACATGATGGCTTGGAGCCATGGTATTTTTGCCTGTCTTTCTCCTAGTTAGAATATAACTCCTTGAGAGCAGTTATTTTATCTTAATTCTTCTAACCTACCTCTCAAAGCTCCAAAGTTCTGGGCTATGAAAGAGGCATTCCATAAATTCTTGCTCATTAAATTGACTATGTTACAATGCCATGCATAGCTTTAGTGTGCTCAAAATTTGCAAATATATGTAAATGTACATTGCATATATATGTGTGGAAAGTGTAAGAGCAGTAATCCTTTGATGTTCTAGTTGCCATTTGCAAAGTGTGCTCCTGTTTGGAACCCTTTGTTCTTTGATGCCAAGAAAGAACATCTAGCTTGTCTGGTACTGCAATTCTCAATATCCACTAAGTAGGCTGCCATTTTAAACTGATGTTCTAGTTTGTCCTATCATTCTTTGCCCACTTTTGGTCCACCTACATAGCTGAGTATATCATCTTTTTTGAAATCCCGTTTTCATCCACTCGTATGTGTAATTAATCTCTAGCATGGCTATGTTGCAACAAGAGATCTGAATTGATATTGGTGAATGATTGTGTCACTGTACTTTCTCTTCAGCCTTTTAATAACGACTAGTTGATAGGTGATTGCTGATGAATGTTCTCTGGGAATGGGACTTGTCTGGTTTTTTGATCATTTTTCTAATTCCACCAAAGGAGCTTCCAGTAAATTGGCTCTAGAAGTTGTATGTGATAGCATAGCAGTTAGCAGTTATTGAGGGTATAGACCTTAATTCCAAGTTTGTACTTTTAGCTTGGGTTGGGGAAGTATTTTATAAGATGTGGCCAGGTAGAATTACTGCAAAGAGTCCATGGATTCACACATATATATTTCTTTTCTTCAATCCTTGAATTTAAAAAGGGTAGTGGAAATAAGTATATGTGTTTGGTGGTGGTGGGTTGCTCATGAAATGTTTAAAGGTTAGGGAAACCTAGGTGTCTCTGTCAGTTAAGCGTGTGCCTTCGGCTCAAGTCATGGGGATCTAGCCCCAAGTCAGGTTCCCTGCTCAGCGGGGAGTCTGCTTCTCCCCCTGGCCCCACCCGACTCATACTCTCTTTCTCTCTCTCTCTCACACACTCTCCCTATCTCAAATGAATAAATAAATAAATAAATAAAACCTTTTAAAAATATTTAAAGGTTAAACAGCAGTCTTCATACTAAAAATATTGGATGTCCTGGCTCTAAGGAGTGATACAGGCTAAATCGAGTTCAGTCTTGTGGTTTCAATCCACATTCATTCTTTTTGGATCAGTCAGGGTGCTATTTTAACCGAGCAGGTTTATGGGAATTAATTCTGCTATTGTTCCATGCCCTGCACTGTGCTAGGTATTTTGTGATCTGAGAAGAGATCTGAAGTGTAATCCTTGCTTTTGTGGAATTAAGTTTTGTTGGGAAGTTAAGGTTTTGTAAGCAGTTCTTTGGGATTTTTCCATTCTTCAGTTCTAAGAATTGAAGCTGCGAAATGATTTGGAGAAAAGGCAATTTTTACTGAAGTATTTGCAAACTAAGATCAGTGGGATCGTGCTATAAGAGAACAAATGATTTTATTTCCCAAGGCCTGAATTAATGGTCTTCGGTGAAAAATCAAATGAATTTCTTTTCATTTCTTAAAAATAGAAAAACCTGGTTATTTTAGCTAAAGAAACCAAATGAGAAAGCATTATATGTAGTGGCCAAGATCTTGGTTTTTGGTTTTGAAACCTGGGACTAAATCTCAGTTTAGCCAGTTATAAGTACAGCCTACCTCATAGGATATTGTTGTGATGATTAATGAGATTGTGAAATCAAGGGCCAAGCACAGTGCCTGACTTGTCAGAAATCTGTCAGTAATTAAAAAAATGCACAGGGGTGCCTGGGTGGCTCAGTGGGTTAAAGTCTCTGCCTTCGGCTCAGGTCATGATCTCAGGGTCCTGGGATCGAGCCCCGCATCGGGCTCTCTGCTCAGCAGGGAGCCTGCTTCCTCCTCTCTCTCTGCCTACTTGTGATCTCTCTCTCTGTCAAATAAATAAATAAAAATTTAAAAAAAAATGCACAAAGACAAAGAAGTCTAAAAATAGTGAAGAGTAAGAAGTGGTACTTAGACACTAAAACAAAAGCAACAGCACTAGAATCTTTACATCATCTTTCTTAATCCACCATACACATTTCAGTTTAACACCATAGAAAGGGGCTGGTGAGAAGGACAAGAAACTGGTTTTACATGATGAAAGTGGCTGAAACTTTTGGTCGGCCCATTTTCCTATCAGGAGCTGGGGAAGACGTCCAGTTAAACAACAACAACAACAACGACAAAAATTGTAGAGTGTGCTTCATCTAATTCTCATTAGTTCCTGTGAGGATAAATGTTGGTGGGGAACGGGAGGGTAGATGAATTAAACCAAAACTTCATCTTGACTTAACAATTTCTATTGACCTTGTAACCTTGTATAATTTGTTTCTAGAAAAATCTTATCCCCGAAAAGGGCAAAATGTATCCCCTAGATTCACATGTAATTCAGAATCATCCATTAAAACTGAAGTTTAAATTAGCAATTCTAGATGTTCTAATCTCAATTTACAAATTCTAAAATTTCTTTAATATTTATAAAAAGAATTAGTGAAAATACCACAGTAAATAATAGGAAAAACTTACAGATTGTTGATGCTATTGGGCCATAGATGTAGCGGGTTTCATATCGAGTTGCTAGAACATCAGTGCCAATTTTTGCAACTTTGGCCTAGAGAAAAAGGAAGTTAGAGTTGGAATGATAGAAAACTATGTAAACAGTATTAATTTGTTTGGGAATCAAAAAAAGTAAATTTTATTGGTTATTTGGCAACTGAAGATCAAAATAAAATCAATAGTTAAATTAGGAATTTATTTTTGGTAAGATACATTGTTATTGTGAAGAATTCTAAATGTGAAATCAGTTATATATAATAATGTCATATCTCATTTTAGATTTCTATCCTTTCTTTTCTCTCTTCTTTCTCCCTCCCTCATTGTTCTACCCCCGCCTTCCCTGCTTTCTTCCTTTTGTCCTTCCTTCTAAAAAACATACTCTTTCTACTTCCTCTCATATACTTTCTGGCTGCAGATACTTGTCTCTTCCAAAGTCAGTTTCTCCCCTGTTTCTGCTTCCTTTGTTTTTATGGGTGCCGCATTGCCAATGGACATCTTCCACACTAACTTTTAGCGTGCTGAGAGAAGAAATGTAGTTGACTCTTCTTTAAAATAGTTGTTAAATTAGAGTTTCTCTTCCAAGATGAATGCATTTCGTGACCTTTAATATATATTAGTGTTTCATGCTATGAGAATGATTATTGGAATGAATTTTAATGGAATGTAGTCACTAACATATTAGTACCCTCAATGAAGATTTTTACTTTGTATGTGTAATGTATATAACCAAAAGATAAGTTTTTTCTTAATTAATTTAGTTGCTGTTTAAGAACTCTTTACTCAGAATGGTTTGTTGTGTGTATTTGTATTTTTAATCCATAATACCATTTTCCTAAGGGCAGACTGAAATTGCATTGCTGTAGCTTTTCATGAACTAATCAAACTCATGGGTTCAGATTGGCTAAATAAATGACTTTGGGCCACATATTGCTTGTATATTTTCTTTGTTTTATATATACAGATGGTTTTGATGACTGGTTCAAATCTCCGCTGCAACTAAAATTAAATGCTGTTGTGCTGAATACAATGGATGGAAATCAAAATGACAATAGTGACTTCTTTTCATTTTTAAAAATATGAGGCAGTATTGGAGCCATAGCTTTTACTGAATGTTGTGCTGTTTGTCAGCCCTGCATGGGATCTGGGACACTGAACTTTATCTGCTTTATTTCTTTTCTTTACAGCAAAAAATACCCCTTTTTATGGATATTCACATTACAGGTTCTTGTGATGCACTGGAACCCATATGCAGAGGTTTTATTTGTTTTAAGCCAACATGATCAAATTAGTTTTCATACAAAGGGAAAGGATGCATAGTGAATCCTAGTTCCTGAAAGACAGTGTGTTCTCAATGAGGAAGCTTTACAAACATTCATAATGTTCTTTCTTTGGGTAGTAACAGAATTAATATTATTTCCAAGTTGACTAGGAGGATAAAAATACAATGGGTCTTCTTAAATATGGTGTTTTAGGGACAGAAATAGACATCTTTGCTGTTCTATTAGACTTTTGCTGCTTGTGGTTTTATAATATGTCTATGGCAAATGTTTATATAACCATCTGAGTAGTAATGGAATTCTGGTCTGGATGGCCTAGACATTTTTCTCCACTGGCTTTATCTTAGAATCACATTGAAAGATTTTGTCTCTATCTTTTTATTACATGAAAAATTAATCTAGGAATTATGACTTTTAACTCTAAAGTAAACTTTAAGGTAAACTCTATTAGTTTTTTCCTTTGGTATTAAAATGTGAAATTCTTTCAATTCATGCAGTTGTTCATAGAGAAGAGTTGTTTGTGAAAGACAGTGGCAATGTCTGTCAGTGCATAACTGTAGTGTTTTTTTTTTTTTCTACATACCAGGTCCTTGTGGTTAGCTGGCAGTTTTGATGTATATCCGTAGGGAAACAGTAGCATCTGGGAATAGGAGTGAAAGGTGATATAGGCCTTGATTGATTTCAGGTGGCTTCGAATGAAATCAGTGACAGCCTTGGTCTCTTTCTCGGACTCTGGTTCTGGGCCTCGATATATATCCGTACATGGATTTTTGGTGTTGGGAAAAGCTGCAGTGGACATGGATGGATGAGATCATAGTCTGCTTCCCCTCAGAAAAGCTCCTGCCTCTTCTGATATGGACACACAAAATGTTTTAGACATTTTCATCTCCCAGGTTTACAGGCTGCCTCAATGTCTCTGGTGTCATAGTCATTGCAGACCAACTTTGTACACATAACTCAGAATGTGACAGACCCAGTCCACTAGAGTATTCTTAGCCTTGTTTATTTTGCCTCTTTCCCAAGATTATAAGAATAGTACACCAGAAACAACCCAGAGCCTGGAGCTGGATAGAGCCCAGTTCCAGTTCAGAACCCAGTTCCACTCCAACTTGTTGGGGACTGGTATGAATTACCTTTTTGGAGTTTGAGTTTCTTCAACCCATTTCCTCAGGCAGCTCTCGCTTAGGGATAGCTGCTATTATCATAATGACTATGGTAGAATAAAATTAAAAGCTAAGGTGGTATTTTCAACCAAGTTAGGTAAAGAAAAAAATTTATGAATAGGGATAGTGGTAATTTCTCCTTGAATGTATGTAATGATGAACTCAGATTTTTGTAACATCTACAGTGTTATCTGATGTAGCAGGCTTCTGCTTAGCATTGCATTTCTATTAAACCTTTCACTTTTTTTTTTTAAAGATTTTATCTATTTATTTGACAGACAGAGATCACAAGTAGGCAGAGAGGCAGGCAGAGAAAGAGGAGGAAGCAGGCTCCCCACTGAGCAAAGAGCCGGATGCGGGGCTCAATCCCAGGACCCTGGGATCATGACCTGAGCCTAAGGCAGAGGCTTTAACCCACTGAGCCACCCAGGCGCCCCTAAACCTTTCACTTTCTTTGACCCAGCTGTTTCTTTTCACTAAACATCTGAAGAACTATCTGTATGCTGGTTTTAACCACTGGTATTTCTCAGCTTTTATCAGACCAGAAGAGGAGGGACCTGAGACCTCTCTTTAGATTCTGAATTTTTGTGTATCTGGATTGTGCCTGAGTTTTAGCAAGCTAGATATATTAAGTAAGAGATGGTTTGATAAACAACCCCACCCCGCACTTCCTCCCATATAACAAAACATTCATAATATTTCTAAAGTAGGGATGATTATCTTTTATTTTTTGGATTACAAAATTAACACTCAGGGGGTACATATTTTACTGAAATAAGTCAGTGGTTTAACTGAATTTGCTGTGTGAACACTTTTTTTTTTTCAAAGATTTTATGTATTTATTTATTTGACAGATCACAAGTAGGCAGAGAGGCAGGCAGAGAGAGAGAGGAAGCAGGCTCCCTCTGCTGAGCAGAGAGCCCATGTGGGGCTGGATCCCAGGATCCTGGGATCATGATCTGAGCCAAGGCAGAGGCTTTAATCCACTGAGCCACCCAGGTGCCCCTGAACACTCTTTTATAGCTAATTTCCTTGAGATCAAGTGTACTACTCACAATTCCATGAGGCATTAAAATTCCTGTTGAGGTCAGTGCCGATGCATTTGGAGTTTTGGTTTTTGGAACGATTTTTTCTCCACATGCGGTTCTGCAGTATTGGATGATGGAAGTGTTTATACCAGATCAGTTTACATTTTTCAATTTGATCATTTCAGACCCTCTCTGCAGGTGTCCACAGCATTATTTGAAATCTGCCTAGTTAACCTGAGGCTTCTTTTTATGAAGAAAAATATATTGTTTTCCTATAACTTATAATATTTTCAGAAACATTGTTTTTTTAAATTACTGTTCTAAGGCCTTGATAAAATAATTTAATTAACTTTAAGAACTGTTGATTAGTTCTTGGTACTAGAAAGTGATGAATGATGTTCTGAAATTACCTGTAATTTAAATTATAACTTCATTACATCCTTCACCATTTATAGATTTCGGGTATTAAACAGGCCAAATTGTGACTGTTGGAGCGTAATTTTCAGAAAGAACTGAATGTGATAGTATCTGAATGTTCAGTATTAGTGTTATTTAGCAACAATAGGTCAATAAGGAATCCAGTTAAAGGACAGATAGATAACTGTGTCACTCTTTTATATATTTGTTTATTTTGATACATTTATTGACATCAGATTCTGTTACAGATAGACTGGAATATAGTGCCTTTTGCTTTGAGATCAGTGTTCAGAATGTCTTTAATTTGACTTTTATTTTTTAGGTAGAATGTGCTTTTTCCATATCATATAACATACATTTCTTTTATAATTATTGCTCTTTTTCTTTTTATTCATTACTAGCTTCAGCAGCAGAAATTTCATATCATTTCAAGGACACCTGTGTAACCAGGAAATCACACTTGCCTTAGTCTGAAATTGAGATTCTTTAAAATTACATTTTTCTGAATTAGAATTAACTAGTTATTGAAACCTTAAACTTAATGCATAACAACCAGTGTGCATTAAAGTCAATAAATACTATATTGTCCAAATGCAAACAAGAGATTATGGTCTCTTACCCGTGTCCATGACCAAATATATCCATCAACATTGAATACAGGAAGAACATAAAAATTCATTCGGTCCAGGAGTTTGGTCATAATTTTATTTTTTCCATAAGTTTTGGCTGCCTGTAAGAATAGGAAAAAATTAAGCTATTGGTGGAAAGTTCACCGCCATGTGGAAAGCTGTGGCTATAATAGTAATAATTACCACCGCTTTGGTCATTTGCTCAGTGTCACATGATTTCAAACATATTTCCTCTAAATAGCATAAAAATAAGTGACCCATATAAAAGTTACTTATTCAGACTAGTGAAAATAATTGAACTGACCATTCTTTAAAGGATCATTTAATTGTCAAGACTGTAGCATTCCACGTATAGTATGCAAGATATGTTATATATAGGGGCGCCTGGGTGGCTCAGTGGGTTAAAGCCTCTGCCTTCGGCTCAGGTCATGATCCCAGGGTCCTGAGATCGAGCCCCACATCAGGCTCTCTGCTCAGCGGGGAGCCTGCTTCCTCCTCTCTCTCTGCCTGCCTCTCTGCCTCCTGTGATCTCTGTCTGTCAAATAAATAAATAAAATCTTAAAAAAAGAAAAAAAAAAGATATGTTATATAGGAAGAATGGAGCCAAGTCAAAAATTAGCCATACACCTTGATTTAAATAGATTCTACCCCTCACATCCTTTAGGTAAATAAAGATTGAGTTTGTAAGCATAGAAATATGTAAATATTGGAGATGATTTATAAATTAATTATAAATAGGATTAAAGAAAAATGCTCTATTAATTAAAAAACTCAAGCATTTAGATTGACCAATCAACTCCTTTTCTCCCAACAGATTGATATGTCTGGAATTATCTGTACTTCCTATGGCTGCCTAAAATCTCTCTCATTCTTGGAAAATCTCTTCCAGGTACATTTGTTCCAGAGCGAGGGGATTTCTTGTAGCCCTGTCACATGTATTCCTTTATAAGTTGAGTAAAGGGAGCTCTTGGCCCTCAGCTGGAAGAGCTAAAACAACTGCAGGATAAATCAGTTCTACTGGCAGGTTCATTCCTAGTTAAGGCATCCATGCCCAGAGAGCCATTGTCATGCATATTACATCAGCATGTTGTTTGCAAAAGCTGGCATAAAAGAGAAAGTTAAAAGATGGTAGGAATCAGAATAGAACAGAATGAGAGGAACAACTCATAAGCTGTATTTACCTTTAAAAAGGATGAGTTGTTTTTCCCTTGGAAAGGAAATTAAGTACGAAAATTCCAAGTGTGTGATTGGCCAGTTAAAGATCGAGGTCTGTGCTTTGAGCTCACCGAAGAAAGGCTAAGATTATAGGTTGTAATATGAAGGTAGCTTCAGATTGTCTATACTTCAGTATAGGAGAAACCATATCATAACCTCAAAAAATTCTTTTAGTTTTATAAACTGTCAGCTGGAATTCAAGAAGTTTGAAGGAAGGTGTCAATTTTATAAAAACCCCAACAATGAGTAAAATCCAAAGCATTTATTTCCTGACAGCACCGAATGTGGACCCTTCTAGTTAAGTGGAATTGCACTCATTTGGAAAGGGGTGTTGCCACACAGTGAAGGGCTGGAGATTTGACAATCAAAGGAGAATTGGATGAGTGTTCCGATTCACTTACCTGATAGACAAACCACTGGCAGAATGCTGGGGAGATCCATTCTCGTGCATGAATGCCACAATCCATAAAGATAGCCTTTCTTCTTTCATCCCTTTTCCCAATCTATTTAAAAATAAACTTGAGATATTATTTTGCATGAGCTCACACATTGATCCTTTGTTGTCCAGTAACTCCTATGCTCAAAGCAATTCTTTTCCCTGTCTTCTGTTGAATAACTGCATATGCACATACTGTTCTCAGGGAGGATGATGGCACATATCCTTAAATGTCTATACATAATTCATAATCTATTACATAGTCTATTTTTTCAAAAAATTTTCCTAGTGTCAGAGTTGCTTTTAGGGTTTAAAAAAATCATAGTATATTGTTTTTCTTATTTTATTGTTAACATCCTTTGGTCTGAGAAATAGATTATGCGTTGTTTCTGTTTCTGCCATTTCCTTTTGTTTTTCTGGCTTCATAAATGGGACATTTAGCTTTGGGTGGAAAAGATTTTATAGTTGTGTTTGCAGTGGGGAGGAGGACCAGTGGCTGGATATTTGAAGAACTGTCATTTTGAGGAGAATTTAGATTTGTTTTGTTTGGGTACTTAGAATAAATGGATGGCAATTCAGGGTAAGGAAGGACTTCTCAGTTATTAAGGGCATGTTTCAGGGAAGAGTGTCTTTGGATGTAGAAAAATCCAGCAGCAGCTGAACAGTAATTGTCAGCTCCATTATAGAAGGGAATTCCCTGTCAACATAGGGTTGAAATGCCTTACATACTGTTCCAGGATCCTGTGATTCTGTGATACTTAAACTTCTCTTTTCTTCATGGCATTTAATCACCAGCTTCACTGAATTTTAATAGATGGAAAACTTTTATCTATCGGGGACATCATAAACTCTTCTAATAAAGATATGGGATAAGATATTTGTCTGAGTTTGTCCATTGTGTCTCACAAATGGCTTATTCAGGGACTTTATTGGTACCACCTAAAACCACCTATCACTTCTATATGTTCTTCAAAAAAATATAAAATTTTTATTGCCTCAGAATTCACTAGTTGGGTCACAAAGTAACTTTTAAGTTAATATTTTCCCAAAATAATAAGAATCAGTAGTTCTTGAATTATTTTTACCTTGAGAACATACAGTGGATTATCTTCAACAGTGGTTCCAATTTTAATACGAGAGACCATTTCAGGATGCTTATGCACCATTTTTTCAGTCCAAGCAACAATCTTGAGAACAAAACCAATTTTGAGGAGTTAGAATAAAAAAAAAAAAAACAACTAAAAAAAAACTAAATGAGAACGAATGTTAAGGGTTATAGTTTTTTTTTTTTTTTTAAGTATAGGCACTTTATACTGTACCTTGTCCCAGTTATTGTATTTTGCATAGCTGTGCCTGCCTGGGATATCTTCTTTAACATCAAACTGTTTCTCAATCTCTTCTTGCAGATCATGAATCAAGATTCTGTTTGACAGGGGAATGATAAAATACACATTTATTGGAGGAAAAAAACCCCAGTTATCTCTCATTTACAGAAATTTTCTCTTCCTTCTTCTCTATCTTAGATCAAGTTTTCCCTGTTTCTTCATTATTCTCTAACCATCTCTTTTAGATATGTCATGTGTCTGGCTTCAGAACTTTCCATTTGGGGCGCCTGGGTGGCTCAGTCATTGAGTGTCTGTCTTCAGCTCAGGTCATGATCCCAGGGTCCTGGGATCAAGCCCCTCCCCGCAGAGCAGGGAGCCTGCTTTTCTCTCTCCCACTCCCTCTGCTGTGTTCCCTGTCTCGCTGTGTCTCTCTCTGTCAAATAAATAAATAAAATCTTTTTTGTTTTTTAAACTTCCCATTTATCTAGAGCTGAGCTGTTCAGTATGGTAGTCTAACCACACATGGCTATGGAGCATTTAGAATAGGGGTTGTCCAGAAAAGAGGTTGCTATTATGTCAGATATACACTACACTATGAAGATTTTTTATAAAAAGTTATGTAACATCTCACTAATGAGTTTTGTGTTCATTATGTGTTGAAATAATATTTTGAAGTAATAATATTGGGTTAAACTATATTGCTGAAAGTAATTTGCCTGTTGCTTTTTAACTTTTTTAATGTGGCTACTAGAATGTTTAAAATTGCACATAGGGCTTGCATTATACTACTGTTGGTCAGCATTGATCTATAGTCGTTCTCCAGCATTCTTCAAACACACACACATTCACCTACATGCAACACAGGTAATAGTGGATATTCTTAGGCACAAATTTACTGACCATCCCATATCACTTGATACTTTGAGAGCTGGGAGAAACTTGAATAACTGTCATAGTAAGTACTTATTTACCATGTCCCAGTCATTGCTCTAAACCACCTTATGTACATTAACTCTTCAATCGTCACATGAAATTATCCTCATTTTATAGATGAGAAAACTGAGACACAAAGTGTTTAAATAACTTGTTCATAGTTACAGAGCTAGAAAATAGTTTGATTTGGAGAGAGTGAGATAAGAGACAGGAAGTATTGTTAGAGGCTAATTAGGGACCCAGAACTCTTATACCTCTACCCTCTTCTCTATTTTTATCTCTATTCCTGAGTTATCTTATCTCATTTCATTGAATTCCATGGCTGTAATGGTTGCCAACATTTGTATTTCCAGTTCTGGACTCTCTCCTGAACCCCCCATGCTTCTAGCTCTTCCCCTACTTCTCCCACTGCTTGTTCATCCAGCAGCCTACCTGACATTTTCACTTGAATATCCATTGTTTCTTATGGGTTAGGTCCTGCTTCACATACATTATTTTGTTTTTATCTTATTAATATTAGCACCATTTTATAGATGGGGACATTGTTGCTTAGAAAGCTTAAATACCCATAATTTGTGTATGTTGGGGTTGGGAGTTTGAATGCGACTTTGCTTGACTTTAAGATTTATGGTTCAGAAATGCCATTGTCATCTCATATGTACTCAAATATTTTGTACGTTTTGTCTGTTTGGGGATTTTCTGTTGTGCTCCACTGGTCTGTTTTCCTACTGTTATGTAAGAACCAAACCATATTTAATTATAGTTTTAATATTGAATTTCAATGTTTAATGTAGTGTCTGTCTTCTTATTCTTGTTTCCAAATTTTCCTGTTCTTTTTTTTTTTTTTTAAAGATTTTTTATTTATTTAACAGACAGATCACAAGTAGGCAGAGAGGCAGGCAGAGAGAGAAGGGAGGAAGCAGGCTCCCTGCTGAGCAGAGAGCCCGATACGGGGCTCGATCCCAGGACCTTGGGATCATGACCTGAGCCGAAGGCAGCGGCTTTAACCCACTGAGCCACCCAGGCGCCCCAAATTTTCCTGTTCTTAATAAATATTTGGTCAGAATCATTTTAGAAGTGATTCGAATTATTAGAAAAATACAGGCTTTTCATTAGAACTGTATTAATTAGGAATAAATTTGAGAAGAACCTTATATTTTTTGAGAAGAACCTTATTAATTATGGACCATAATAAAACTGTCTTCTTGATTCTTCAGTAAAATTTTGTATATTTTGTTTATTCATATATTTTTATTAGTCTTGTGAATGGCTTTTTTCTCACTAAACATTTGAACTAGCTATTCATATAATTAAAAAAACTTATTGCTTTAGTTACACTTATCTGTTAGCCACCTTATTAGTTAAAAAATGACCTTTTCACTTCTGAGAATTTTTTAGCTATGCCTTTAGGGTTTTTTTTTTTTAGGGTTTTGGGGTAGTTACTTCTTTTTAATTAATTACTTTTATTAACATATAATGTATTATTTGCCCCAGGAGTACAGGTTTGTGAATCGTCAGGCTTACAACTTCACAGCACTCACCCTATCACATACCCTCCCCAATGTCCATAACCCAACCACCCTCTCCCACCTCCCCTCCCTGGCAACCCTCATTTTGTTTTGTAAGATTAAGAGTCTCTTATGGTTTGTCTCCCTCCTGATCCCATCTTGTTTCATTTTTTCCTTCACTACCCTCCAAACCTCCCTCCCTGCCTCTCAAATTCCTTATATCAGGGAGATCATATGATAATTGTCTTTCTCTGATTAACTTATTTTGCTCAGCATAATCTTGCAAATGGCAAGATTTCATTTCTTTTGATGGCTGCATAGTATTCCATTGTATATGTATACTACATCTTCTTTATCCATTCATCTGTTGAGGTAGTTATTTCTTTTGTAAAAAATAATACTTTCTATTTTTTTATTCCAATAAAAAAATTCCAATTTTTTTTATTCCATTTTTTCCCCTTGCTTTATTGCATTGGTTAAACTTCCTGAACAATGGAAAGTAGTAATGGTGAAAGAGGGCATTCTATTTTTTTCCTGCTTTTAACAAGAAAACCAGTCTTTCACCACTACATATAATGTTGATTGCCTTTTGAGATTAATATAGTGGTATTTTTCCATATGATCAAATTATTATTGTCTGTTGGTGTCTAGTTGCATTGAGTTTTAGTTTTAGATTCCTTAGTATGTTAAATGTAATGTTGTAATCATCAGAGATTAACAAATACCCTCACAAAAAGCTTCATTCATCTTATTTTAGATATAATTATAGAAAGCTTATTTGATCTATAAGGAATACATTGGACATAGGTAAAATGACTTGTAGAAAGCAAGCATGCTATTATTAGGAGATAGCTAATAGCAAAAAGAAGGAAAATAAACTATATCAACAGAAGGATTTAGCAAACACAGGGATCATTTGGTGTAAATCCAAATGACCTAGCATATTTTAATAATGTGAATAGCTCTTAAGGATGTCATTCCTTTAAAACACAGTGTGAAAATTCCTGTTAGTAATGGTAATTCCTCAACCAAATTAAACTGTAGTATTTACTGTACCTTGTTTTTCAGGATAGAGAGTGATGGCTTATATTAGAAATATTTCATGAAATATTTAAAATCAAGAATTGTTTGAAGTTGTACTTGAGTAGTTTCCTTATTTGGATTATCATAGTTCCAAATGACTTCTTATAAAAAAAGGCGTTACTATTGTTTAGGGAATGCATATGTATTTTCCTTCTGTTAGCAGTAAGTCCTATGTAGGAAGATACTGTCTATTTTTAAACATGCATTCTAATAATTTAGGACAGTATCATGCACTCTTTCACCTCCATGAGCCCAACCATAAAAGGAAGTAGTGACCTGGTGAAAAGAGGCTCTGTGGTCATTCTTGGATTCCAACCCCATTTTGGCTTAATACTTTATGTGATCTTCGGTGGGTTAACCCTCTCTCTCAGCCTCAGTTTACTCGCTTTTACAGTGGAACCAAATATATCAGCCAGGAGTGTGGTGAGGATGAAATGATTTGAAACGTGGGAAGTGATTGGCAAGCCACAGGTACCCAATGAAGCTCATATGACAGTGAAGTTGAGTCACAAAATTGACAACCACTTCACAGACTTAACATGTCTTTAACCAGGCTTTGGTGGTATGTAGTTGTTTGACTCTGATTTCTTCAGTTTCTTAACGGTAATGAACTGTGACACTGTAGCATCCACTCTACTTGTCGGTTTTTTCTTGCTGATTGACTGATCTGAGTTTGGAGACAGAAGATAAATGAGGTATACTTCTAATTAGAGTTTATTTAGCACATGACACCAAGTACTACTCATGAATATTGATTCCCATTAACATTACTGACAAACACATTATTATGCACATTATATCTAATTCACTGTATGCTTATCTTTTTGACTTATGATGAACCTGGGATTTCTCAGAAGAAAAATTATGACACCAGATTTGGAATCAACTGTGACATGTTGCCCTAAAACTCATGAAGCCTGAGAGGGTTAGAAATTATATTTTGGGTGGTCACTATAGACATAATGAGTTCCTTTAATTAATTGTTTTAAGTTCTAAATAGGGTATGAGGCTTTTGCTCTACCTGCATTTATAGAAGTAGAGGAACCAAGCAAAAGAGAAATTTTATGGTCCCAGAGGTTGATTCATAACATAAAGCAGTATTAATTAGTCACAGGAAGCTCGTATCTAAGAATATTTTTAGACTTACACATATCAATTTAGCTCTTGTGATAACAGCAGCAAAAGAAAGTCATGTGAGCTAAAATATGACCTTTCCATAAAGCAGCTGCATGAGGACATCAGAATGGTGCCAGATTGTTGCTGATAGGGACTAGAAATTAAGCCTAAGGCTGGGAATTAAGAACTAGGGCCAGATGTTATTTTCATGAGCCCCTCCACTAACCAGAAGTTAGGCTTAAGCAGATGAAACCATATTACTTTTTCCCAAATATTATTTTAGCTCTCCAAGATTTGCTTAATTTGTTAAAGAAATTCCTAAATGTAGATGAAAGGATAGATAATTATCATTGAGGATTTAATGATATAAATGACTAATGTTTGTTGAACCTTTCTTATTGCCAGGCATTCAGCGCAGCCTGGTATTTATTATTTGATCTTCATATCATCTCTATTATTTGATTTGATCTTCACATCATCACTATGATGTGATGATTTTATTATTTGATCTTCATATCGTCACTATTAATTGGATACCATTATCACCCCCAAAGGTTAGGTAGAGGTTTCCAAAGTTGACACAATTGTTAAAATGCAGATGTTGAGATTTGAACTTAGAGGTGTCTGATTTCAGTATTCCAGCTGTGAGCCATTATACAACGATGCTCCCAATGACAAGGAGTGAAATCTCTGGGAATTGCCCTCAGACCTGTAGTCTTTTTAGACTACTGAGTATTGTGCAAAGTTCTCCCCGTTGACCAGCTCTCCTAGAAGACTGTGTCACAAGCTCAGGAAGTAGGTAAGAAGTTCAGAGAAGAGGCAAGATGAGTTCCTTTTTTGACAATTTCAGGGCTCCCTCCATCTGTTGCTTTTTAAAGAGTAACAAAGAAATGGAGAATGATAGGCCAATGTATGTGACAGCCATAGGCTGTGTGTGTGTGTGTGTGTGTGAGATGGGGAAGCATGTTCCAGGGATGCAAAGTCATTTTTATGGTGTCTTATAATCTAGAGGTCTTGATTGCCTCCCCTCTTTTATGCCCACATTCCAGCAGGATAGGGACTACTCAAAAAGTGTGAGTTCAGGTTTCCACAAGATCCCATTTGTCCAAAATTACTCCCTAACTGGATTACCATGTATCCAACTTGGCATTAACTGACATGGATTTCCCAGCATTTGAGGCACACCTCTGTGTTGGATAATAAACTTTAAGGCACTGATTTACTCACTAGGAGGGAAAGGGAGCGTCTAGTGATAGACCCTAGTTATCCTCTGTTGTAGAGTGTGTATGTGTGAATGTGTGTGTGTGTGCACTCATATTAATACATGTATAAGTGGTCTTTCCCTCACTTGCATTAGTAGAAGTAGAGGAACCAGGCAAAAGGTGATTTTATTGTCCCAGCCAATCTTCATGAAACCTCTATTTTAGAGATGAAGAAAATGAGGTGAAGAGAAGTTAAGTAAATTATCAGTGTTTAAATAACTAACATGTAGTTTAGATGGGACTGGACCCAGGCAGCCTCACTGAGAATCCACATTCTTATTTACCACACTTTACTGCTTTCCACCATGACCAACATCTCTTTGCAGTTTTTAGCAGGTATCAACATACATGTTTCACTCTTGGGCAAGTAATATATAAAAATGTAGAGCAAAAGGAAAAATGGGACAAGACATTAGGATGATTTATTTGAAATACTTATCTGATAGGACTGTGTATACATTTGGGGTATTGTGTCTGATCTTTATTAGGTAATTGGATATTAATATGAAGTGTCAATAAGTCAGTTTGATATAGATTGGTCAGTTTGATATAGATTTCTTTTGCATTTCCCATATAATCTTATGTGCATCTTACTAAGATGTCACTTAATTTTTTAAAAAAGATTTTATTTATTTATTTGACAGAGATCACAAGTAGGCAGAGAGGCAGACAGAGAGAGACGGCGGCGGGGGTTGGGGGGGAGAGCAGGCTCCCTGCTGAGCAGAGAGCCCGATGCAGGGCTTGATCCCAGGACCCTGGGATCATGATTTGAGCCGAAGGCAGAGGCTTTAACCCACTGAGACACCCAGGCACCCCAAGATTTCACTTAATTGTATCATTTGTTTTGCTTTATTTGTGTTGTACCATTTATATTAGTAGTTGTTTTCGGAATTACCTTTCATGAATAATTCCTTGTTTTCTAATTTTAACTTTTGATCAAAGAAAAGATAATCTAAAATGTGTAAAAAAAATTGGTAAAAGCACTGGGGTTTTTAACTATTGAATCTAAATATGGTGTCTGCTCCTATAGAATCAGTCCAATAGTTCTACTTTTCTTTCTTTCTTTCTTTTTTCTTTTCTTTCTTTCTTCCTTCCTTCCTTCCTTCTTTCTCTCTCTCTCTCTCTCTTTCTTTCTTTCTTGACTTTATTTGTTTATTTGACAGAGAGAGCACGAGCAGGGGAAATGGCAGGGAGAGGAAGAAGCAGACTCCCCACAGAGCAGGGGGAGCCCAATGTGGGACTCAGTGCCAGGACCCCAGGATCATGACCTGAGTCGAAGGCAGTAACTTAACCAACTGAGCCACCCAGGTACCCCTTAGGTGTGCTTTTTAAAGAAGTTTATTTACAAGTCTGTTCAGGTTTGTTGGTATGTAGGTATTATTTGTTTTTTAGACTTGGTCTTTTATGATTTTGTAAAAGTGTAAATAAAAATGGAGCAAACATGCTATATATATATATTTTTAAAGATTGTATTTATTTGACAGAGGGACACAGTGAGAGAAGGAACACCAGCAGGGGGAGTGGGAGAGGCAGAAGCAGGCTTCAGGCCCAAGCACGGAGTCCGATGCGGAGCTCGATCCCAAGACCCTGGGATCATGACCTGAGCCAAAGGCAGACACCCAATGACTGAGCCACCCAGATGCCCCTCAGACATGCTACTTTAAAATTAAATCTGGGGCACCTGGGTGGCTCAGTGGGTTAAGCCTTTGCCTTCAGCTCAGGTCATGATCTCAGCATCCTGGGATTGAGCCCTGCATCAGGCTCTCTGCTCAGTGGGGAGCCTCCTTCCTCTCTCTCTCTCTGCCTGCCTCTCTGCCTACTTGTGATCTCTCTCTCTGTCAAATAAATAAATAAATAAAATAAGTTCTGTCTTGGTAATTTAATTTTCTAAAAATTAAAAAAAGTCACACACAGATACTTTAAATAATGGTTTATATGCGCTGTCTAATGAAGGATATCTAAGTAAATTGTTGTGTCAAACCAGCTTCTTAATGTGTTTTTTTTCAGACTGGTGCCTGGGTCCACCAGATGTTTCTGTTCTTAGAATACTTTTCCGTTACTGACTGACACCGAGTAACACATATAATTAATATGCAAATAAAATTATCTATATAATTAGTACTTGGAGAGAAGATTTAAATAGTCCTTGTCGGCACAGATCACTTTACATATTTATATTTCTGAGGAAGGTAACTATCTAATTATATGGCTTTCCCACAACTGTGGCTAATTTGGACCAATTTCTAGAAATCATGTCCTAATTAGATAAAACTAATTTTTATTGGTAGCTTAACACTTTGGTTCTTGATGTAGGTAGAAAGGAAGTATTTTGGCATAAGACAAAGTGAAAAACACACTGTATTTGTGAGGATCTGGATTTAGACCTCTGCTTGAGTCAGAATTGTTTCAGCCTAAGAGTGACCTAGAGGTCCAAAGAGGAGAGAGAGGTGCCACCTGCCTAGATATCTTCTGTCACAGCGATCTGTTCTATTGTCCAAACTCATGCCAAGCAACTAGCTTTTTGTCTACATTACTAGGATATTAAGGAAAACTTAATACTTTATTTTTCTGTTGCTCTTCAAATCAAATTAAACAAAAGTGACCTGCTAAAATTAATAAATCAATTAATTAATTAAAATTTATTTTAGCTTGGGCTGGATACCTTTTAAGAATTAGTTGATCACAGAAATTTGGGTCAGGTCTATGCTAATGAAGTAAAATAAAGTGTATAATAATTGAGGCACACATTTAAGAAGACTGGCTGTGAAGTAAATCAAGAGACACAGGCACCGGAGAATATACAGGGGGAGGAATGATTTCTTTTAGATGAAAGAATCAAGACCATCTGAACCTTAGTGTAAGTAGAGAGTCTATAATATACTACTAGTTTCTGAGATCTTGGAGGTACATTTATAAAGTGTCTTTCTAATTCTAATTTTAATGGTAAAATTTATAAGAACATAGAAAAGCACATATTGATATATTAATTAGAAAGGGTTAAATGCTGATAGAAATTAATTCTGAATATGTGCTCCTCAGTTATTAATTTCTACATTTGTTTCACTACCCTCTTGAAACAACAGGAAAAACAAAGAGTCATTAACAAAAATCACAAATAAAGCCTGCTACTTTTTAAGCCATTAAGCCACAAACAAGAATTTTTTTACTTGTCTTATATTTGTCTTTCCTTAATTTCAATAGAGTTTATATTTATTAAAGATATTGTGGCAATAAGAACACAAGCAAGTTGTGGTAAGCAGCAGTAAATCCTGCTCTGCCTAATAACATGATATGTTTCAGCCAGAATAAGAAGGCTTCTTTAGTTACAGCTCTATGTTGGGTAGCAGAGGCATGAAATAGCAAGTAAAAAAGAAAGAGGTAGTGCTTAGTGATTTGAATGCTGAGGGTCTCAATGAAGGGAATTGCTGGGATGACAAGGGCTGGCAGAGTTAAAACAGGACCCCTCGGCCCATCAAATGCATTTTGTTTTCTATGTATGTGTGAATTTGTGATATTCATCACTGGGCTCCCTTGTTCAGTGCCCCAAGGCCCAGACTGTGCATGGCCAATGGTTGGTGGTCAATGAGTTCTAATTTTCCCGTATTTCTCTATGGGAGCACAATGACTCATTTCTGCATCTTTAGTCATTTAGAATTCACTCCTGTTGGATTTAAATCTTACTCTGTTGCATTGCTTTGGCTTTCTCTGAGGAAGAATTTCTTTCATAAAGAATAATTTATTATATATCTTATATTCCCATATCTCTGACTCAGTTATTTGGGTCTCTTTTTATGTAGTTGGAGAATTAAAATTCTCAAGAATTGGTGCTGGTGGTCACCAGTAGTGCTTGAGCTCTGTGTTGATTACCTTTCAGAGGCAATGAGTGTGGCTAAACCATTCATGCCTGCACAGATGCACAATGTCCTTACTAGGAGCTGAATTTTGGAGAGGGCAGACATAGATAATTGCCCTTCTTGCAGATCAAAGCAAGTAAAGATGGAAGTTGAGTGGCCACGTTTGATCTCATCACCTCTGTAAGCAGGCCTCAATAGTCTGTTCAGAAGTCACTGTAAATTTTTATCTCATAGAGCATTCATTTTTTTGGCCTAATTAAAAAAATAGTACTTCCTTCTCAATTTCAAGATACTCCAAACTTTGAGTGTCTAACACATTTGAATATTTCGTAGGACTTACTCATAATGCATTTTATTTTGATCCAAGGCAGACTGGATGGAGTGGGATTCCTTTTCTCTAACTCGGAAGTCTATTGTCATGTTAGCAGCTACATGGTGGATAGCATCTGGATACCAGAAGTCAAGCTGTAGAGAAGAGTTCAACGTTAGTCACAGTAATTTGTTCACCCAACACATATTTTTTAAGTAATGCATGTGTCATACACTACAAAAGGAATCTGGGCTAAGATATGGGCCCTTCTCTTAGTAAGCTTAAGAGAGTGTGCAAATACACTATTGAATATCAGGGAGTGGGAGGGATTGTACTGATCATTTGCACTGATTACTTTTTCAGGATATAGATAGTATCTATAAATGCAAAAAAAAAAGAGTAGTTTTTGCTTAATCTGTTTGCTTCTACCATCTTAGGGTTGAGTGGGTTTGTCTCACAGTTTATTTAACCATAGAATCTGTCTCTAATTGGGAATATAGATTAAAATATGGCTCCCTCAACCCTGCCCGAGTCAGGCCTCAAAATCAGTTGCCTCTGTAAACTCTGGAATTCCTGCAAGGTTTGTGTCTAACAGAAGGCATAATAATCTCCAGCTCTGTTATTTTTCTAGCCATATGTCCTTGGGCAATACTAAAACTCCTTAAGTTTCAGTCCTTTTCTGTGAAGGAATAGGGTTAAGAGGACTCCATTTGGAGTCCTCTGTAAAGATTATGAAATGGATGTGAACTCTGGGACTTGCAGACATTTAACAGCTGCTGATTCCCTTTTCTTTTTCTTCCTCTAGCTGAGAATTTCAGAAATTTGGTGAATTGGTCCAAAAGGATAGCATTCAGGTTAAAATAACTTTTCGAAGATTCCAATTCTTGTTGTTCTTCAAAATCCTACTCCATCATGAAATCAAATGAAGTACAATTTCCCAACTTGGGAAATGTGAAGGAAGTGCTCAGTTCCTACCCACCATTCCAAGCTTGTAGACATGTCTAAGTCCACTTGAGTATTTTGTAGTTGAATCCCACTCTACCTCTAGGTCAGTCTGTTATACCCTAATACGAGGCTGCTATGAACCAACAAGTATTTATTAGTTTATTTTGATGAGAAGCCTACAGCATAAATTGGACACATGAGAGATGTAGTATGATTGAAAGGCGTTTTGGTGCTCAAGGAGCTTGAACAGTGAGAAAGGGGGTGGAGGAGTGGGAGACTGTAGAGATGGGCAGTTTGGCAGATCATGAAGGATTTCAAATGTCACACCAATACTAATAGAAAGTGCCTCTATAGTGCTTATTATGACCAGGCATCCTTCTTAGCGTCACCAGATTATTAGCTTCCTTAATCTTTATAACAACCTTAAGAAGTAGGTATGATTATTATCCTTACTTTACAGAGGCAGAAACAGATCGAGAGAAGTTAATTAAGTAACTTGCCTGAGGCCACAGAACTTGTGTAGAGCTAGTACTTGAAATTTTGAAGACTGTGCTCTTTCCATACCAGGCTGCCTCTCACTAAAAATCTTCAGATGGAGGAATACAATGATCAAGCTTTAGAGCAGTCAGGCTGTAGTGCAGACGTGGCTTTTTAGGAGGCAGTACTAGAACCTGAACCCTGGATAAGGGCCTATTGAAATAGTCTGGGTAAAAGGTGGGGCAGACATAAATTTGGCAGTGGCAAGGAGGGAATGAAAAGCAAAGTATGGATTTGAAAAACATTTGGGAAATTAGAAGAGCAGAACTTTCGATTAGTTTGATGTGGTGATGAGGGGGCTGTGACTAGAATAAATCTCAGATTCAGTTCTGGATTTAAGTCTGCCGTGTCATCTTGGTCATTTAATTTACTGTCTTTGAATTTCAGTTCTTTTGTTTTAAGTGGGTTTAATTATGCCACTGACCCAAAATCTGTTGGAGAGTTTGAAATGATACATAGAAGGTGACTGACGCTGCGTGCCTTGTATATGGGAGCCTCTGAATAAATGATAAAATGATTATGTTAGCTCACTGGATTTTAAAAGAATGATCAAACTTTAAGAGTTTCCTTTTAAAATGGGTCTACTTTTGGAAACGGTTACATCTTGGTATTATAAACCATTACTTTGATGTTACCAGTTAACCAATACCTTGATGTTATCATAATTTTAAGAGAAACTATGCCACTGGTGGATATCAGAGTAGGAGAGAGGAGAATGGAGCAAGGGACTAGCAGGGAAGAGGAAAGAGGCCCCCAGAAAGATGTCAAGAATGCCTGCCTCCTTATTTCACAGTTTCACCTAGAAAAAACTGTTGTTTACAAAGCTTTTGGGAGGGAAAACAAGAGTGGTAATTTGGGGAAAAAATAAACAAAAACACGGGAAGCACTATAGTGGTGACTGGCTGAATTATCCAGGTACCTTCTGCCACTTTCCCCTTCTTTGCCTTTGGAAGCTCTGCGTGCATTAAAAATGAAATACAAAAGAGGCAGCTTTTAGAAAACAGGAAGAAAGGATAAAACAACCCTCTAAATGCTTTACCTGGTTGGTTTTGGCCAAGTCCTTTATGATATTTGCTTGTTTTTCATCCTGGGGCTTCACACGGAGCACCTTCTCCCTTTAAGAATGTAAAAAGATGAAACATGTGAACTGTAAAGAAGCATTCCTTTATCCTCTTCCTGTATAGAAACTGGAATGCAGGGCAGTTAGGTTTACCTGTCAAAGCGGACAGGAGCAATTGCTAGGGTGGTAGCGATCAAACCCAAAGGCAGGATGAACCGCATGGTTCTTCTTTGACCGCCCCAAGATCCTCTACCAGTTTTATGCCTCAGGTCTTATCTGGAGGAGCAGCTGATTTCCTCTTAGGGTTCTGGTGGATGAAATGTTTCTCTGATTGGGGAGGGAGGGGTAGGATAGCAACACTAACACCAAATGCCTATTTTGTGGCAGATGCAAAGTCACACTACCCTTTTGGAATTGGGAATACCCATATTACAGATGGCAGGCATATTCATTTTTTAGGAAATAACTTGCCCAAGATAGCAGAGCTAGTATGTTGAGATTTGAGCCCAGTTCTTTGTTCTGAAATGCAGCTTGAGATTTGAGATTTGAGCCCAGTTCTTTGTTCTGAAATGCAGCTTTTCCGTGATGGAAAAAAATCACTTCAAATTTGCACTTGGAACCTGAGATGAGTTTGGGTATCTGGCTTCAGAACCTTGGTGGGTGGTCCTTAATAACATAAAATATGTTTTTGAAGCTACATTGTAACTTGGTAAGTTATAAAATATTTTGAATATACTAAAAATACTATAATCCCAAAAATATTGATGTGTTCACTATCTATATTTTGTACTCTTGCCATATTTTCTCCGTACCTCTCTGTGAAGAAGTAACTGTTACAGAAAGAGCTAAAGCAGTCACATCCCCACTCCCTTCTCCTTCTCCTTCCTCTGTTCTCAGAGATAATTCCTGTATCTAAAGCAACTTGAGGACTCCTAGAAGGCACCATTATATGGTTGCTCAAGTGTTTGTTCCTTGGCTGCTCTCTTTAGGGTCTGGATGCAGGGTTCAATAAATGCTTTCAGAAAGTTGAATTAATGAAAGTCATTTATAGACCATTCTAAATAGTCTCTTGAGGGATCTTAAACTTTGAACATGGGTTATTTGGGAGAAGTCATCACCTCTGCTCAGTAGAATTAAGGTAATCTAACGGAGTGAGTAAATTTAGCTAATCAGATAACTTATTAGACTTTCCTTTTAAAAGCTACTTCTTCACATTGACAAATGTATATAGATCGTCCTATAGGAAACTTCTCAGAGTCATGGTTATATAGTTTTATTATCAAAATAATAGTGTTGGGGAGATGCCCATGTTGCATGTACAGCAGCAATAGCTTCATTCCTCTCTCTCTGATAGGCGTGGATTAGAACATATCCCCACGGGGCTCTCCTTGCCCCAACCTTGAAGGTAAGGGAGAGGTGGGTTTTACAAATGCCTTCACGTTTTTGACACTGGATAAGCTCATCAACACTAGAAATACCCAAAGCGAATATTTGCTCCATTGCTTCTGAGGATGTATTTGGTAGGGGTACAGAGGAAAAGGAAGAGCTTGACATTACAGTTAGAAACACATAACCTTAGAGTGGCTCCTTCACCCTGAGCGGGCTGCTTAGTCATTGTGGGCCTTTGTTTCCTCATCTGTAAAATGGAGATGCAACTTGGACTCCGTCAAGTGGTGTGAGGGCTAAATGAGATAGCATATGTGAAGGACTTGGTGGATGGTAGGTGCTAAAACATATGCTTGTGCCCTCTAAGCACTTGTTAAGGTTGCCAGGTTCTGTGAACAGACTTATAGTTGACCACTCTCAGCTGGGGTATCAGCATGTATCATGTGGTAGATTAAAGCCGTGGCTACAGGGGTGCCTGGGTGTCTTAGTAGGTTAAGCGTCTGCCTTCAACTCACGTTATGATCCCAGAGTCCTGGGATCGAATACAGCATCCCACCCCCTGCATAGTGTGGAGTCTGCTTCTCCCTCTGCTCTTCCCCCTTCATGTACCCATTCTCTCTCTCTCTCTTTGTCTGATGAAGAAATAAATAAATCAGTGGCTCTTTCCTTTAGGGGTGAAATATCTTTCTGTATTTGTTTTAATGTGGACTACTTCAGGAAAAATTTTTTGTTAGGGCTTTTCTTTTTGGGGTTTTATTTTCTGATTCTTCAAGTAATGAATGCCTAGTAGAAATAATTTAGCAGAAACAGAAAATTTGAAAGAAGAAAACAGAAATCTTTGATTCGAACATTCTTTTAAGTTTTCTTAAAGCCTTTTTCTGTGCGACTAGTATTAAAACTGTGGAGAAGGTTCGTATATCTGTTTTTCAGGTCAAGTATGAAGGACACTTCTGTTTTATTTGGGGATCTGTATAAATGTGTGAAGGATTCTGGTATCTCTCAGGATAAGACTCTGATTATAAATAATCTTGGACTTTATATCTGTACATATTTCAGTTCCCCTGTTTCTAGAACAGGATATTGGCATGCGATGCTTTTAAGACTACCCACTACTCCCCAGTTTACTTAGCCTTTGAAGAACAGATACAATAGATAGATTTCAAGAGTATTCTGGAGCTTTTCCTCAGAACAAGTGATTTCTTGGTAGTTATAATTCTGAATAATCTTATATTATTGCATCAAAATTTATAAAAGATCTTGGCATATGTATAGAATAGGATAATAGCTATTGGACAACATATTTTAGGATTGACTTTGTAAGGTGGTGTGACGTTTCATAGGTCAAATTAATCTCTTTAAAAAGAAATTTAAAGTTGAATAGCTCACTCAACAATAATTTTCCATCCTTCTGGGTTTCTGTACTCCTGGGATTTTTGTAGTATATATCTAGCCACAGTATAAAATAATTGCTTTAGGGGCATCTGGGCAGCTCAGCTGGTTGGGCGTCTGCCTTTGGCTAAGGTCATGATCTCAGGGTCCTGGAATCAAGCACCACATTGGGTTCCCTGCTCTCTGTGGAGCCTGCTTCTCTCTCCCTCTGCCCCTCCCCTTCTGCTCTGTCTCTCTCTCACTTTCTCTCTCTCAAATAAATAAATAAAATCTTAGGAAAAATAAAATACTGCTTTATTTTTGAAGCTATATTTTAATGCATATTTTCAAACATCACTATAAAAGAGATATCCTAGAAAATGACAATTCTCTTTGATTTTACTAGACTCTTTCAGATACTTCTCCATCTTCAAATCAAATCCAATAAGCTTCTGAAATACCTTTAGATATCTCAGAAAGGGTACGTTGAAAGAAAAATTTGTTGCCTTTAGTTGTGGATATTGGATTCTTAACATTGAAATGAAGCTGCCCTGCAAAATGCTGCAGGAAACTTGTCTTCATTATTTGAAGGAAAGGTGGCATTTCTGGACAGAGTTGTGGGTGTGTGGTTCAGGCAGTGCCAGACCTGGCTAGAGTGGGGGGAAGTGACTATCTGCTCAAATGAGATGACCTAAGAGGATCATCAAGACCCCATTTGGCCCCCAAATAACCTCATTAGCTGTCATGGTTCCTTCTCTTTGTCCTCTGTGCCTGAAATTTTCTTTGAGCAATTCATATAGGTTAGCTAGCAAAAACAGGTGAATTCATGGGATGTTATTCTAGATCTGAAGAATCTACTCCCATATTCCAGACTGGAAAACCAGTCTTGCTATGTTATAGCAACACTGTTTGAGATAGGAAAAATTCAGGGAGCCATTTCTGTGCTGTTGGTTAATTACCGTTTGGGGAGATAAGGGCTGGGGACTGAGGAAAGGCTCAGAGCCTGTCCTGGGATCTCAGTGTGGGGGTAATTCAAAGGAGGGGGTTAAAGGCAGGTGCTCTTACAGTCAGAGGCTCTTGGGTGGGCAGGGCTGGGTAGGAACCCTTTGCAGTCCCTGGTCCACCTGCAGGAGGTCATATGGTGTTACTGCACTGGGAAGGACTAAAGCAGACATGTCTTTTTGTTTTAGCTCAGTTTAGCTCAGGCAAATGGCACTCCTAACCAGCTAGCTGTTGACTTTCAGTCGGCCAGAGATACAGCAAAAATTTTTCTGGTGCAAGAAATCTTGGATGCAAGGGATTTTAAATGAGAATATTTACATACTTGCTTTCCTGGTCCTTACCTTTAAAAAAAAAATTCCTTGGAATTTTTGAACATTTCTAATTTCTAATTTAAAGTGCTCAATTTAGGGACATAGTTCTTTATGGTTGACATACGCATGACTTTTGAACTTTGGGTCACACACAATATTTCTTAGAGGTCAGTGTTATCTGCTAGAGGTGGAGTATGGGAGTGTCTTGTGGAACTATCTATGGATTGAATGATATACATCCAGCAAGATAACTTCACTCAGGTAACTCTGGATGAGTTAGCTCTCCAATTCCCAACATGGATATAAATTTAAATAACACGGGAAAAGATAATTTAACTAAATTACATCTGTTTTTTCTGTTGTGATCAGTACTACTTGAGAATTCATGGGAGTTTCTTTTCGCACTTAAGTGTCTGTGTATCTATTTAAATGTACTAAATTTTGTCAATTTGTTTGACAAATTATAGCAGCTGCACTGCTACCATCTAGTGGACAATTAATGCAATTAATCATTCTTTGGCTTGACAGCTTCTGAACTACTGTGGCTTCAAAGGATTCTTCCTTTGTTGTTGTTGTTTTTCATTTTGTTTTATTTGCTCATCACAAAGTATTCTTCTTTTGAATAGAACACTATCATAGATATTTTAACATGTTTTGCTCTATATGGAATCCTGTTTTCCTTGGATCCACATAGAAAACAACGAGTTCATATTTTAAAGTAAATAGAATAGTTAAGTAGATTTTAAGTTAAGAGATGCTCCTGAACTGCAACTAAATACCTATTATTATATTTTAAAATTTGAACTTTGCATAATACTCTCTGACATTAGCATGTTCAATTATAATTCTGGGAAACTTCAAGTCATGGAGTAATTTTTGCCTCTTTTGTTTAAGACCAAACACCCTCTTGTTTTACCTCCCATCTGCTTTGTATCACCCTCCTTAACAAATCTCCTTGTCAACACCCTTCTGACACCCTCTTGTTTTACGTCAGTCTGCTTTCCACCTTAGCTGGTTGATGTTTTAAAAACTCTGATCATGTCTTTTGCAACTGAATGTTTTCCGTGGCTTCCCATTATTCTTAGACCAATGTTCCAAACCCTTAAGCTCTAAGCTCTGCTTAATAGTCCCTCCTTCCCTCCTCAGTCCCAGTACATGCCCTTCTTCCCTTTGGCTTTCTTCCTAAGGTTTCTGCATCTTCACAGGGCTTGGAAGGAGCACTCTCTTCATCCAGATCATTGTGATCCTTTCTTCAGGTTCCAGCATTCTCTGAGAGAGCCTTCTCTTCCACATCAGGGAGGTAGACCGAGTATATGTTCTTTTTATGTAATTTGTCTAGCACTTACTTGCTTAATGTAAATTAAGTCATGAATTACTAAATAATTTGTGAAATATCTAATTATTTATTTCATGTCTGTCTTCCCAAATGTTCATTGAAGGCAAGAACTGTCTTTCTTTTTCATTGTTCTGTCTCTAATTGCTTAGCAAAGTGTTTGACATGTAGTCGACAGTTCATAAAATAAATGAGCTGAGAAGAAAGCTAAAGCAAGATGGGGTCTTTCCCCCTGAATTTCCATGTATATATCTTCTTCCTCATAAACCCCCATTATAACCGTACATCTCTAGACTCTGCCAGTGTTGGCAAATACCCTGAGGACTCTAACTCCTATATAGTTGATCTGCATCATTACCTGTGGATGGCTTGCTTAGTCACTGGTTCACATCATTTTTTTTTTCCCCAAAGAAGTAGACAGTCTGTCAGGTTTCTAATTATAATGATTCCTTTTTATTATGATCAGTACTAAAAGATCCAAGTAGTTTAATAGACTAGAGGCTTAAAAGAAAGATTGGGATCTAGAAAATATGCAGGCAGACAAAAATAAGAATTCAGGATAGGAAAGAGACAAAGGGTGAGCACTTTGAAATAAGGCTGTCAGCATTCTCTGCTAGTACAGGTGTCCCAGGACATATCTGGCAAGGTACTTGATGGCCAGCATTGTCTCCTCACAGGTTGGCCGAATCTGGGATTCAGGGAGGGCAAAGCCATATCTGCCTTTGTCTCGGAGTTCAAAGGTAAAGGAGTATTTGATACCTTGGTCATAAGCCCAGTCATCAGAGCCCCCAGCAGCAGGATCTGAAATATGCAAAGAGCAGAAAAAAACAAACAAACCCCCAAAAACTTTAAATCCAGGAAGGAAATTAAAAAAAAAAAGAAAGAAAACCAGCTTTCTTTTATAGTTACAACTGTTTCACTGGGCAAAATATTATAGGTAGGCCAATTTTCTGGAAAACTGGATTATAAAAGATACGGGGGGCTGTTTTAAAAAATCAGTCCAATCTTACCTCTAAGCCTAATTAGTGGGAATGATGTATTTCATACCCCAGGAAGTATGTAATTTATAATAAAATATAAACTTCTCACTGTGATTGTATGCTGTGGTAAACTATATCATATATAATTTGTTTACAAAATATAGATAATTTCTTAGGAAAGATTGTTTGTTTCCTAGGAAAATATGAAGAGCCGCATGATGACTGATGATAAGAGAGAGCTCCAAACCCCAAGGAAACAGTGCTGACTGATGAAATCGGAGCATCTTGAGGGCAAGGCTGGGCCTTTGTTTGTGTTTCCTCAGGGCCTAGCAGATGGTCTGGCCGAGGTTAGGCATTTGTTCAGTTCTTCATTTGGTAGCAGTTACTAAGTCACTGCCTTGTAGATTTTGTATCTCTTCAGTCACTAGGTCATTTGTTCGTTCATTCATTGATTCATTCTTTCATCTCTTTATTCAGTCAACAGCCATACAGCTCTCACTGAGCAGCAGGCCATGGGCTCTCCTCTGGAGATGCCAGAATAAAGGAAAGACATGACTTATGCCCTTCAAGGGTTTACAGTATAATGAAAAAAGAACCCTCACTGAACTACTCTGCATAAAACATATAAGAAGTTCACGCTATATGAATAGATGGGCTACTTCTGTTAGAACCCCCTTTGGAAAACACTATACCCCGTACGGTTCAGAGCAGGTTAAAAAGGGATAAGACTATAGAAAACTGTTTTACATAAAACAAAACAAAACAGAACTCAGGTCTGGAGCCTCTCCAGCTGCATGGAGGGCCCTGTGATGACAGGACTGGGTCTTTTCCCTTGTATTTCTAGTCCTTTCAGATCTGGGGCAAAAAGAAATCATGCAAAGGCAAAGGAAAATATAAGTAGAAATTTAAAACGGGGCCTGCAGGATGTGCCTTCCTGG
Source organism: Martes martes (assembly GCF_963455335.1). Classification (NCBI taxonomy): domain Eukaryota; kingdom Metazoa; phylum Chordata; class Mammalia; order Carnivora; family Mustelidae; genus Martes; species Martes martes. Next base: position 73,816,762 of record NC_137888.1, on the reverse strand, counting down.
TGAAATTTAAACTCTGCAGCATCTAAGTGAAATCTGGGGTCTAGCCCCTATCTAACTCTCTTGCTGTGTGTCTCTTGCCACTTGCTCCAACACACCGAGTGACTGGTCAGGGGGGCTGACATCTACCACTGGAAAGTGGCTTGAGCCTGAATCAGCCCTTGCGTCTGCAATCTTTTTAGTCAGGAAAACACTCCTTCTTATACTTTCTTCAGCAGTTGTCCTTCCAGGTAAAGCGGCTGTGTCATTATCCTGGGCAGTCATCCCTGATGTTGTGGGATGGGCTGGTTGGTGCTGGAGTATACTCTTTCCTTGTGCATCCTCTGTCATAACATCCAGCACCCTATATTTAGTTTTCCTGCTGCCCTACTGTTGTAGATTTTTTGAAGACTGTGCTAGTCCCCCAACTTCCCTTTCTCCTTTTCTCTTGCCTTCCCTCCATCCTCCTTTCCTTTCTTTCCTAGCACCTAGTGAGAACCTGGCACAAAGCAGTGGCTGCTCAGTGGATGTTTACCGAGCATAACTGTTTTCTTGGGTTGGAGGGGATACTTTTTCTGAACAGAAAACTGATTACGTGTATAAAAAATTCACTGTCAGGCAAAAGCCACATGCTTTAAATGATCTGAAAGGAAAGGGTCTGGGAACCATTTGTTGCCTTTTTAGGCATGTGGTCTCTGCACAGTTCTGAAGCCAAGACTCACAGATTGTTGTAGCTCCTGGGCCATATGTGTACTTGGTGCCATGCAGGGTGGCAAGTTCTTTTATGGTGGCTTTAGCCAGGGCATTCTGCAAAAGAACCAGCAGTTCATGAGTAAATAAATAAAAGCACACACTGACAAACAAATATCTGTACATTATTTTTAAGACATTGAAGAGGTGTAAGACACAGTTTGAGTTAGTTTTATTCCTGCTCAGTGTCCATCCCATTTTTCTCACTAACCTGGTTATATGATCCAAGTAATTCTTGTGAAAATATGTCTTCCCTAATGCCCTCTCCAGGCACTCACTCTGAGCTTCCCTCTGAATGTGTGTCATATTGTGGCAATACCATTTACTGGCCTCTGAGTTCTCAGTGACTTTTCTGTCTTTTATCTCCATGTCTTCAGGGCCCTGGCCAAGGCTTACCACTTGGTAGTTGTCCAGGAACTATTTGTTGGAACTCTGAAGATCATTAGCATCTTACCCTCTTATTTGAGAATTAGGTCTTTAAATTCATTGTAAATAATTGTTGCAGTAAAGTATGGGTCCTAGCAGTAACTTCTGTTTTAGTCAGAGGACAATCTTTTACTTTCTTTTTTTAAAAAAAGATTTTATTTATTTATTTGACAGACATCACAAGCAGGCAGAGAGGCAGGCAGAGAGAGAGGAAGGGGAGCAGGCTCCCCGCTGAGCCGAGAGCCCAGTGCAGGGGCTGGATCCCAGAACCCTGGGATCATGACCTGAGCTGAAGGCAGAGGCTTTAATCCACTGAGCCACCCAGGTGCCCCGACTTTCTTTTCTTTTTTATTTACATAGAACTTAGTGTGTCTTTTTTCCCAGGTATTCTTCCTTAGTCCTGTTAAACATTTTGTTTTTTTAAACCTTAGTTTAGGCTAGAGAAATGAGACTATAGCAATTTGTAACTGTCCCAGATATCACATTCATTGATTTAGTAAAATGTCAGTGTTTATTAAGAATTAGGTTATGTGTAAGGATTAGTTTGGCAAATGTATATTGTCTCTGGAGCTTGTAAGAGAAAAGCAGGAGACAAGAAGGTCTTTGTGGTTGTACAAAGAGGTTGTCTACCTAATAGGTAAACAAAAATCAAACACATACAAAATAACCCCCAACAAAACAAAACATAAACTACCTGGAAATGTGGCAAGTTATAAAGCCAGGACAGGATAGAATTATATGAGCTGGGGCAGGAGCATTAAAAATTACGCATATGAATGATGGGATACTTAATACAGTGTTCACTGCCAACATAGAAATACTTAGGAATTGGCAGTTCCAGGGATCAGGGTGGTTCCATCTTGGAAGATTTTTAGACTGAAGAATTAGACAACATCTACTCTATTTCAAAATGAAGAACATTTGAATTCCAGAATTTTTAAAAAAGCAGCAAGTATTAGCTTATGTGTATTTTTTTTTTTAAGAAGTGGCTTCATTTTCTCAAAAGACCCATTGCTTTTCTGCCTCAATGCCCCCCAACTCTTCAAGGGCAAGGGCTCTGTGCCCCCAGCCTCCCTGTGCTGTAAACTTCCCAGCATCCACTGACATACTGCATATTTAAATGAAATCACTTGAAAAGTAAGACCTGGCTTGGCTGTCTTGGGAATACAGATTTGAAAATCTCATTGTTTACTACAGGAGAATTAGCCATAATTCATTCTGGTTATGAAACTAGCTATATTTCATATTTTGGCATCATAATTATGTCTTGTACATATGCTTGGAAAGCAGTGAGGTTGGTGATGAAATCAAAATACTCCTCATTTTACAAAGTAGCAGCTTCCCTTAGTCCTTGTTATAATATGAAAACCAGTTTAGTAGTGTCTTATGTCAGATTGACAAGGGCATGTCTATAAAATTTCAAAGTTCCAGCTCCCAAATTGTTAGTGCTGCACCAACTGAGTGATAAATTAGAAAATTTAAAAAGAATTATAAAACATAATTCATGATTTTCTGGTCTGGTCCACTGAAATGGTGTAATCTGTTTCTTGGAACTAATTTATTCTCAGAGCTTTGAAACACTAACTTTAAAATTTTAAGGTTTTATTTTCCTTTTTTCCAATCTGGTAAACTAATACATGCTTTCTATTACTGCATAGGATCTTTACTGTTGTGATCTAAATGTATAGTTCCTGTTGTTTAATCTTGTTCTAACCAACACACTAGAGCTAAGTCTTCTCTTTACCCTGTAGTATAGGGCCTATTGCAGATTGAAATGAGAATAATTAACAGTTGCACAGTGCTCAGAATAGATATAAAATCATGTGGAAATGTGAAATGTGGTGAGGTGCTAATATTTTTGGTAAGTAAATAGTACATTTCTTACTGTTCTACAATTTCTTTAGCTTGCCATTCATCTGAGGACACCTGTAGTTATTTTTCTGTAAGGCAGAACCTCTAATTCTAAAGAACTCTGATTCCTTTGCTAGTTACCATTCTGAGGCTTTTCATCTGTTCTGCTTTCCCTCCTCCCCATTTGAGTCTTGAATTATTACTTCTGGTTAGAAATACAATTCTAATAAGTTCCGGGGACCTAAGGTAAAGCGTTATGACTATGATTAGTAGTACTGTACTATATACTTGAAGGTTGCTTTGAGAGTAGAGCTTTAATGTTGTCACCATTACAAAACAACAAAATAGCAACAACAACAAAATTATAGTTATGTGAGATAAAGGACATGTTACTAATGTGGTGAACATTTCCCTATATGTGCATCAAATCATCACATTGTACCCCTTAAACTCACACAGTGTTATAAGTCAATTATAGCTCAATAAAGCTGAGAAAAAAGTAGTGTGATTCTGTAGGATTAGTTCTAAACATGAAGTTATGAAGACTAGAGAAGATTTAAAATAAGAAGATCATTGAAGTTATCCATTAACTTCAAGTTTCAATTTCAAAAGACTTCAAGTCTCTTAATATGTTTATTGGTATGACATAATATATGAGTTATCTGACAAAACTGAAGGGGCCCACTTGCGATCTGTTATCTCACTTGACTTATCAATTTATCATTTTAGTCATAACTACCGTTAGGACCACACAAAAATGTTCAGTTTGCCTTTCCTCAGAGTGAGAAATACATGTTTTCTAAGACTTCCTAGGCATCTTCCAGAAGATGTTCTGCCTTTGGCACTGACCGAAATATTTAAGATTGATATTAGTTTAAAAAGGATGTTAACATGTTGCTGTCACTGGTGCACATTGCAGGAACATTTAGTTTGTGTCCACCTTTGCTTTCCTTGTCCTCAGTTGCTCTGTCCTCTTGATGTCTACCTCATCACTCATGTTCTGAGTGTCATTTCATCACCACATCTTTCAGTGGCTTTCTCATCTTCTCTTGAATTCCCAACTTCCTTTCTTAGCCTAAAGGGTGTGAGCTAGCCCCTCCTTTCTCTTTCAGTCTGCGTCACTTGCTGTGCACTCCATATTCCTTTGGAGCTAGCTTTCCCTGAACTTCTTCCCCATACACCTGTTCCTGCCTCTCTTTACCTCCCTCACTTTGGATATCCTTCTCCCTTTGTTGGAATCCTCTTCTCGTCTTTGTTCACTTGGAGAACTACTGTTGTTTGTCCACATTCAGTTTGTGTCATCTTGTTTGTGAAGCTGCCCCTGAATCTCTTAGGGAGCAATGACTCCCCCTCCTTTGTGAAGGCTAATACCACTATCTGAGTTCCTGTCACTGTGTTGTATAATGAGTTGTTTTTGCATCTATTTTGCATCACCTCCCAGGTGAGCTCCTTGTAGGAAGGGATTCTTGGCTATTTATTTTATATTTTCAACAGATTGTTTAGCATCTAGCACATGGTTGGTTGATTGAGTCTTATCCTAGGGCTGGGGCATTACAGATGGGCCCGATTTGGGTGCGTGTGCGGGACACCCAGCCCTGTAAAGGCTGTGACATATGTGAGTAGAGATAGGGGATGTTTGTGGGGAGGGCGTAGTACCATGTAGTGATGGTTGATGGGTTGCCACATTTACACAATGACTTCTGCTGTGCATTTTACTTAGTTCCATTAATTTTTTAAAAAACGAAGTCTGTGGACCCTTTCTCTCTGCCCCTCTGAGGCCAAGAGACAAAAAAAAAAAATCAGAACAGACATTAATTGACCAAAATATCATATTTTAAATTCCAATGACCTTAACAAAAATCCCTGGAATCAGTGTGGGTCTTTGCTTTTGAAGATTTCAAATACTTTCACAAATGTTACTCATTTATCTTTCTAACACTATCTGTCCACATTTCATCAGCATAGAATTTTCTCGCAGAATGGAATGCCACGTGGGGCAGCATGCTCAGTGGGAATGTTCCAACCAAGCTGGGTGACTGACCCCAGCCAGGAATGGTAAAAGAGAGATAATTCCTGTATTTGCTAAAATGTTAGAGTGGTAACTCCTTTCCCTTGTACATTTCTGTAAAAAGGGACTAAGACAGCTGACGAAAGATCCGCAGAAGCAATAGCACATCAGAAAGTGTGATCCACATCTTGAAACTCCAATTAAAGACACTTTCTTTACAACCTGTCATTTGAGGGACATCTTACATCCTTGCTCAATGGGTTCAAAATAAGAACTAACATTTACATAAAACCTTAGACTTTACAAAGAGCTCTTGATAAGAGCTAGATATTTTTATCCCCATTTTACGGATAAAAGAACTGAAACTCAGAGAGGATAAAAGAACTTTCCCAAGGGCATGCAGCCCCGTAAGTGGCTGACTTGAGCTAGGTTCTTCTTGCTTTAAATTCTGTGCTCTTTTTCACTTCTCCTTGTGGCCTTCGAATACTTCAAAAGAAGTGTTGCTGGAGCTGGTTTTACCAATTGTAAAGAACAGAAGGAAGCTAAATATAAATCAGCCTCAGAGAAAACTTTGCTTTCAGTCAAGGCCAAACATGGCCAGCCTTTATTAATCCTTAGATATGAGTTTCCTACCATGTCTTATGCATGTTCTCTTTTGTCACCTGTTTTCTTAAAAAGAGGCCTTGGTCATAGAGCAAAAGACAGAGAGAGTCTAAAATGTCACATCTAACTCAAAGCCCAAGAGACAAAAGACCAACTAGTGTAATGTTTCCCAGGCTCTGAGCTCCAGGAGGCTGGTAAGATGAATAAGGCGAAGGTGTTCTTTTCCACTGACCTGCCTTCCCAGGTAACATGTGATCAGGAAGCCCCTGTCTCATGGCTGTGCTCATGGTCCTCATTGCAAGCCAGTGTCATGGGAGGTGGGGGGGCTGCCTCTTCTAATCTTCCACTGGTCCGTTATTACAGTACAAGAAAACAAAAGTTCCAAACTGACTGGGTATAAACCAGTTCGAAGGAAATTTTCCCCAGAACTTTGTTTCTAACTTGAAGTTCTGAGTTTAATTATTCCTCTGGGCGAATACATGTGATAATGAAAGCATCAAAATAATCTTTAACTGCGGTTTCCTTCCTTCTGTTCTGTGATAATGGGTAACGTACACCAAGGGACCAATGAGGAATTTAACTTTTATAATTTTGATGCTAGAGGAGAAACCCGCAAGGCCTACAAGCAAGCGCTGAGGAGAAAGCCTTTGGGATTTGAAAAAACAAATATGTTTCTGAGAAAAACAGAAGGGTAAACAAGCGCAGGCTCTGGTTGCAAAGCCTGAGATTAGAGAAAAGCAAGGAATTAGCAAAAGGCTTGGCTTGGGAGAGCAGGGCCTGCCCATCTTGGCAGACCCCATGGGGAGTATGGGAATGCTTTCACTGATGTAAAGCAATTTTTTTCTTTGGCTGATCTGCATGCATATTTTTAAGCTCTTTAAAATTCAAGGAAAATGGGAAACGTGAGTCAGCTGAAGTTTCAAAGTCTAGAGCGTGTGTGTGTGTGTGTGTGTGTGTGTGTGTGTGTGTAGGTGGTACTTCTTCCAAATAAATATTAAAAAATACATGTTGTATAATGGGAATGTACTGGATCTCTGGCACTTCAGATTTGCAGAACACTGTAAGCTGTTTGCGAGGAGGGTGAAAGCCAGGGGACTTCAGCCAGGAATGTGACTCTGTTCTTATCTTAGCTTAAAGCAGGGTTTCTCAACCTTGGAGTTCCTGACACGTGTGCTGGAGAATTCTTTGTTGTGGGGGCTGTCCTGTGCATTGTAGAATGTTTATCAGCATCCTCTGGCCTCTACCCACTAGATGCCTATAGTACTCCCACAGTTACAACAACCAAAAATGTCTCCCCAACATTGCCAAATGTCTCCTAGGAGGTAGGGGAGGGAACAGAATTAGCTTGAAAGAAATCAGATAAAAGACATAATTCTGGTAAACATGAATGTATTTTGGAGAAAGAATTAAAAAGAAAAACAACTTGTTTTGAAGGTGCTCTGAATGTGTGTCTTTTTTGCTAATGATAGTACAAGTGTCTCTTAAATACTGCTACTAGGTCAGTACTGCTAAAATATCCCTCTACTAGTAGGGTTGCTAATCTTTGCCAAAAATATAGCATACCCAGTTAAATGTAAATTTCAGATCGACAGTGAATACTTTTTTAGTATAAATCTGTAATATTTGGACAATACTTATACTATTATTGTATTGTTTATCTGAAATTCACGTCTAACTGGGAGTCCTGTATTTGACTCGTCAATCCTGTTTACCAAGTTACTTGGCTCTAGGGCCTGCTGTGACACAGGACTCATTGGGACATTTAAGTCTCTTGGGTAATGTCATTACCTCACTTTACCTCTTCCTTCACAAGAACACTGGAAACAGGTTGATCCTTCTTCTCTCCCCATTTTTCAAACCTATTGTTGGCCATTTGTTGGCTCTTTTCTCGGCCTAAAATGTACTCTTCTGTCCTTTGTCGCCCAAATCCTGCCCATCCTTCAAGGCCCAGAATAAATGGGATTTCTCCTCTCTATAACCTTCACTGACCAGCCTCATTACATATTACCATTTTCCTGCCCTAAATTCCTATTACCGTGCTTAGTTTGAAACTCCAAATTTTGTACTTCTCTTGTATGGTTTCTGATATATGAGACTTACCATTTCAGTAAGATCCTACATTCTTAATAGCAAAAGCCATGTTAAAAAAAAATAGCAAAAGCCATGTTTTATGCTGAATACTTAATAGGTACTCAGTGAAATTTCTGATAATTGTCTGATGAACTCTATTCTGACCAGGCCTCTGTAGGAATATCTTAAGAGGCCAAGAAGTCTCTCAAAATGTATAGTGATAAATCAACAACCAGTTTCTCTAATTAAGTAAATTCTGCAGTTGTCATTTGATTTTTTTAAAATATTATAAGTGAAATTTAAAAATTCTGAGAAGATAACGGATGTGGATATTTTGTGCCTCAGGTCCTGTCTTCCTTAGGTTCTGGTAGCCTGCTTGATGGAGGGGTTATGGCCTTGTTATTCTTGTTATTAGGCAGGGACATGGGGACAGCTGTGATAGGCTGTGCACATGGCCCTGCAATTATCCACCTTCTAATCACAACATTTGTTCCCTCTGATTTTTATGTTTATCTCTAATCATGGTCTTGCTTTATGCTCAGTACTTGGATGGAACAGTAGATTTCTATCTTGGTGGCTCATTAACTCACATTTTAATTAAGAGGTAGGAAGGTGCCACTCTATTGGAAGGTGTTAGAGTTTAGAAGTGGATTCTTATCTTTTGGTCAAGTTTAATAATTTTTCAGAAAGATTGTCATTTTTCTCCTGGTTAGTGAATATATGCCCTTGAAAGCATAGGACCAGAATCATAAAGACTGGGTCCTGGGAATTTAGGTGTCCCAGCTGACCACTGCAAATCCTTAGCAATGTCCAGGGACAGAGGTAATAAGGTATTTGTGGGATGAAAGACTATTTGATGAATGTTCTGTAAAACAGCTACATGGGGTACCAACATAGAACATGGCCATACAAATATGTGTGGGTATCTTTGGAAATTGGGTCAGTCTAGGAAATTCTTCAGGATCCAATAAGTCTAGGCCCAAGGCTGCCTGTTTTACTGTATTGGCTTAGCCAAGCCTTCATTGCTTCAGCTGGAAAATGAGAAAGCAGAACCAGAGAAATTCCAAGATTTCCAGCTGTTAAGTTCTGTGCTTTTAATGAAGACATGTGGTGTCAGATGTATGCCCTGGATCAGCACCTTTGTTGAGTGCATATCAACTTCCAGTTTGGTCAGTCTGGAGAATGGGTCAAGATACTTGGTTGACCAGTTATTATTTTGCATTCCTGCTTTTGGACTTAGAAATGGTATTGTGATAAATAATAATAATAAGTAACAGTGCCACATAAGCCTTTTTGGGGGGGGGGTGTAGGCAGACCAAAGATTTGGAGCTTCTTCCATACTCAATAAATGCAAAGATATGGAGATATGGATAGGTTTGGGAACATTTTCAGTTAAGTCTTCTTAATAAAAAGAGAATTACTCTGACATACTGAATTGTATGACTTCTTTATTTAATTTATTTTAAGATCTCTTCAGAATTTTGAAAATGTAAAGTATATTATTCTCATGGATCTTAAAGCTTCCTTTAAAGATAGTGATAGCTTCATATTGAAGAAGTTAACACTAAGGAACTGGAAGGTGTATGAAGCCATTGGAAACTCACAGTATACTTTGTATTTTTTCTTTAAATAATATAGTATGTGTAAAAGCAGTTAGAAAACTGAAAAGCATTATATATGTAAGGTATTTTTATGATCTCTCATTCTTTTTACTGATCTGCTGTAGAGATATTTTTGGTAGCTTTCTTTGTAATCCATGCTATCACTTCTCCTATTCTTTTACTTCATTGGTCTTTTGCATTCTCATCTCTGCCTTTCTTCCCTCTGAAGGTTGTCTCATGATGTGAATAATCAGGCAATCTACATATAAGATCTTTCAGAAATGAAGCCACATACATTTTTATCATGACTCAGATATCAGAGATTTCTGTGTATATCCTAAATTTGGGCTGAGAATGTTACTAGAAGTACAGAATAATTTCCTTTTGTTTGGAGTCATAGTCTCCTGGAAGCATTTTTTTCCTACAAATATAATCTTAAAAATTTTATAAGTGTAAGGATAAATAAGAATCATATCTATATCTATACACTGAATTCTAGGTAAGACAATACTTTAAGAAATTCTGAGTTATCCATAGTGTGGTGTGCCAAGAATGCATCTTATAAATCTTTTCCTACCTTTAGTTTTCTACAGCAGGGTCACATTTTTCTAGCTGAAAATTCATATAGAAGCATTAGTTTTGGATGGAACATTTATCACACCTAGATCAAGACTTTTACTTTTTTTTCTTAATATTCTCATTGCAAATAAAAACCATGAAAAAGCCAATATTTTTCTTTATGAGAGATTCAAATTCTCATTTGGCTATATATATATATATATATACACACACATATACATATATAAAAATATATATGTATATACACACACACATATTTATACTCATTAACACTACAGTTATGAGTTGTTCTAGCAAAATGTGCTTAGGAAGTAAGTGAATTGGAATTATGCAAAATAAGAAAAAGATTGAAAGGATCTCTAGTTTTTCAAAAGATTTAAGTTGCTTTGGGGTGCTGAACTAAATTCAGATTCCCAATGAATCGACTAATCACATTAACATTCACCTTAGATTTTACTAGTGGGATTTAAATATTTCTTCTAAGATGCTAGGCAAAAGATTAATCATAGAAAAAAATCATTAGAAATTAAAATAACTTTAAAATCAATTAATGTGATATAAGTGCAATTAAATTTTATGGTTTAGCCACCTCTCTTACCATGCTTGGAAAGTATAAGAAGTAGCATGTACTTCTTGAATTTATTAGTTTTGTGAATACATAATTAAACTTCCAAGATAAGATTATTTTATGGTTTGTGGTTTTGTTGAGAATAGATTATGAATATTTTATTGTGATATAATTCTGTTTATTCTACTTCTTTGTTAATTAGAATTAACTTATTCCCCAAATAGGAAAAGGTATTGAAACTTTGTGAAACAGCTGATTTCCAGAGAACACTTTGTTTTTCTGTTAGCATTTGTCTTTTAGAATTTGTGTTTAAAACTAGCTAAATTAAGCAAACTGGATATATTATTGTTACACTTAATATGGTTATCATTTTAGTTTTAATATTTTACTTATTAACTCATTAGTGCTTAGTTATTATGGCTTTGTCTTTTTCTTTTCTGATGTGGTACAATTTAAACATTCACATGAATAAAGCAAACAACATAGCTCCACCTTCTCTCCTCTGGGACTGAAATCTGGAATTGAAATGAGGGGCTGACCACACCCATCTCTGGGATAGCAGGACTGTGAGCACCCACTGGGAACATTTAACAGATGGAGCATAACTGGAAAACTGAAATAGTTAAAGGTTCCAACTAACGATGTTTTCCTTTTTTTGGGGGGGGGCTCTGGATAAGGAAAATGGGAAGCTTTATGAAAATAACATTATTATTATTATTGTTATTTAATGAGGAGGACCTGGCCAACTATCAGCTATCAATTTTCTAAGAGGCTAAGTTATTTTTTTGTTTTACTCTTCACAAAATATTTATAGCATTACACGTTTTATTTGGTTTCTGAAGGACTAAAAGTACAAAACAACAGTTTCCAGTTGTTAAAGTTGTTAATCAAATTTATGCATTTAGGTAAGCCAAATATCTATGTCATTGTCTAAGTGGAGCACTTTTTTTTTTTTTTTTTTGGCATAACTCAAATGCTTTAAATCTTACACTTACTCTTTTAGATCACTGGTCCCAACTTCTGGCAGCCAGATGTTTCATAAATTAGAAAAAAAATATTGTATGAAGGGTTCAAAACTTCTGGTTTAAAAAAATTATGCATTGATATGTGATATTTGTTAATGTGAATGTTATAAAACTCTTATTTAACTTTTCATGTGGTTATATCATGATTCTGTAACAAGATTGCTAGTTTTTTGAGTCATGGGTACTTAAATTTTTTGCATTGTTTCCTATATCTAGTAAGGATCCAGTCATACCATTTGTTCATTGATTGCTTTATTTCTGTGTCTCACCTAATCAAATAGTGAAATAATTTTAGGATCTTATCACTTAACCCAGTATCAACCAAATGTGCCAGGTTCCTAATGACATCTGCCATTCTTCTGCCTATGTCAAATCCAGCTCAAGGCAACTTTACAAAATTGACTTTCTAATTGTGTGTGAGACAAAACTACTTTGTTGATTATCCCAGATGCATCTGAAATCATCATGTGAGTTAGTATTGTGGTGAAGCCAGGGTAAGTGTACCTATTGTCATTTTGAAGACTAAACCAGTTTAACATGTTGGGAACTGTTTCCTGTATCAAAATCCTATCTCCTTTAGCTAATTTATCTAGCCAATTCTGGATTCCTTGTAAATCTGTAGTAATTTTTTTTTTTTTTTGCTCCTGCTATCAGTAATTACTAATGGAATCTTTAGAAATTGTTCTTAGAATTTTTTCTCAGGAATAGGATTCAAGAAAATCTTAACAGTGAAATACCATATTTACTACCATGACTACTTACCAACTCAGCGTTGTTCTCTGTGAGTTTATAATCATAGGAGTAAGGGTAGAGCATCATTTGGGAGTATGAGTGGATTGTCAGATATGCTTTGATGGAAGAGAGGTTGCTGCGGATGAAATTAGCCAGGGCCTTGGTCTCTTTTTCAGACTCTGCAGCAGGTCCACAGTAAGTTTCATCACAGGGGCTTCGAGAAGCTCCGATTTCTAGAAAAACAGGTTGTAAATGGAATGGTCATCTATGGAAGTTACCACAAGGCATGTTTCAAACTTTTAAATTAGGAAGTTAAAAATAAGCTATTTTTACATGAGTCCTTATGATAGTATATGTATATATGTATATAATAAAACATGCATGAATTACTCACAAGATTAGGAGTGATATGTTTTTAAGCTTACGGGGTAAAAGTTGCATGAGAAATCACCAGTGTGTCCCTATGTAATAATATACAATGAGATCAATTGTGTAAAAAAAATTAATAAGTAGGGGACAAACTAATATCCATGAGAAATTTCCTTATTACTGTAATCATTCTCAGAGAGTAGAATCACAAAATTAGGATTATATCACAATTTTATTTAAATAATTATTTGATGACTGTGTCCTCTAGATTATATATCTCGAAGTAGTAGGATTATGTCTGGATTGCTCAGTCTTGTGTTTCCAGCATCTAACACAGCTGGGAATGCAGTAGAGCACACAATATGTTTTTTTGAGTGAATAAATAAACCGTTTATTGTCTGTGCTTTCAGAAAGTTAGAATTCTAAAATACAAAATTTTATACTTTTTCTTGTTTTAGACACTGTTGTGTTTTCCTGTGTTATTTTTCCTTCTGTGCTTTTCAACAGATGCTTGCAAAATGGTGATCCCGATACTTACTGCACCAACCAGCATCAAAATTTCTGTTGGGGTCTGTGCCAATGCAGGTAGTTCCAGCCTGGGTGGAACGGGTCTTTCTCCACATTCGGTTCTGAAAGTGGATTATGTAGTTAGGCCAAGTATAATAGAAAATGGGTTGGTTTTAATTTCATCATCCCCTTTCAGTATTGGCTCATATACCTTGGTCCAGGTGTAGATGTAGCCGTCGATATTGACCACAGGCAAGACATAAAAGTCTAACTTGTCGAGAAGTTCTGTCATGTGGATTTCTTGTCCATAGGTGCGGATAGCCTAAGTATGAATTAGGAAGAGAATTTCATGGAAAAAATGGAATACGTGATGCTACTAAAATTTACATAGACTGGGTTAATATTGACTTTGGTAATGGAAGCCATGTCCCTTTGAGGTAGACATTATTAATATTTGAAAGGCAGTTAGTAAAATATTACCCATAATTTTGGTTAAAATAGTTGCTTTTAATTCTTCTCTGTTTCCAGGATATTCTGTTATATCCATATATAACTCACATAATTATTTCACTTTTTACTTTAAAGATGAACAAAAGATTTAATAAAATTATAGACTTTTAAGAAACATACATATATTTACTTATTTTGCAATAATTTTTTTTTCAGAGTGAGTAGGATGTGACGGTAAGACCTATACTTAGTAAGTAAAGAATGTCTATGGATGGCTGTGCATGTTTCTAATATCATCTAGAAATTTATTTACGTTTGTGAAACCTCCTGTAGATGGTCGTACTAGAGAGTGTGTCCAATAAGAAGAAGAATGAGAAGGCCTCCCATTATGAGGTGAGCTCACACTGATGGATTTTGGGTGGCTCTCACGAAGGCTCCAGGCTGCATAATGATGAAAGTATCTTCTTACTCCTCTATACTGAGTAAGAGTTAAGAGACTAGTTCTCCTTGCTAAGTGATGATTTCTAAGTGATCTCTCTATGAATGAAGGACTTCTTTATGAATGAAGGACTTCATGCTCATTTATTATGTTCCCTTAGTCATAGTTCCCCAGCCCCAGGATCATATTAAACTTAAATTCAACTCTTTCCCAGGCTTTTTTGAATAGACTTTAAAATATTTAAGGCTTCTATGTATTAATAGTTTTTATATACTTTTTGTGACTCTATACATTGTATTTATTATAATAGCACATGATAAAATAAGTGATTTTTAGGCTGGAGGAGTTATAGAACCACATTCTTTAAGTGAACCACAGTCTTTTAATCTTGGAGATAACCAAAGTAGTGATAAAATTTCTTCATTCTAGTGGGCAGATGGTGAGATATTCATTGAAGTTAAATGGTTCTAATTGGACACATAACATATCTAGAAACCAAGACCATGACAAATAGATACAGAAATATTTCACACAAAAGACAGTATATTGTATATAGTAATATTCTTTTTTTTTTAAAAGATTTTATTTATTTATTTGACAGACAGAGATCACAAGTAGGCAGAGAGACAGGTAGAGAGAGAGGGGGAAGCAGGCTCCCTGCTGAGCAGAGAGCCCGATGTGGGGCTCGATCCCAGGACCCTGAGATCATGACCTGAGCCGAAGGCAGAGGCTTTAACCCACTGAGCCACCCAGGCACCCCTGTATATAGTAATATTCTTAATTTTAAAAGTACTTCAATATTTTAAACTTCTAATTTTGAAGTAATTTTAGACTTAGAGAAGAGTGGCAGATAGTTCCCATATACCCTTCACTCAGCTCCCCCTAATGTTTTCATCTTACTTAACCATGGTACAATGATCAAAGTGAAGGAATTAACATTAATACAATAATAAAGTTAAACTATAGGTTTTATTTAGAGTTAACCAATTTTTAATTTTTTTATTATTTTTTATTATGTTGTTAGTCAACATATAGTAGTACGTCATTAGTTTTTGATGTTGTATTCCAAGAGTCATTGTTTACATATAACCAATTTTTCCACTCTTACCCTTTTTCTTTTTCTTTTTTTAAATTTTATTTATTTATTTGACAGAGAGATAGCTAGCTATACAGGGAACACAAGCCAGGGGAGAGGGAGAAGAAGGAGAAGCAGGCTTCTCACCAAGCAGGGAGTCCGATGTGGGACTCGATCCTAGGACCCTGGGATCAATGACCTGAGCCAAAGGCAAATGCCCAACGTCTGAGCCACCCAGGTGTCCCTATTATCCTTCTTATGGTCTAGGATCCAGTATACAAACAATCCCACACTGCAGTGGTTATCATGTCTCCTCAGCCTCCTTTTATCTGTAAGTTCTCAGTCTTTGCTTGTCTCTTATGGTCTGGTTACTTTGCAGAAGGTCCCTCAATTTAGGTTTGTTTCTATATATATATATATATATTTTATGATTAGAGGAAGGTTATGAATTTTGAGGAAGAATACCATACAGATGACGTGTCTTTTCAGTACATAATATCAGGGAGTACATGATACTCATTATGTCTTAATGCTGGTGATATTACTGGTGGTATTATCCTTGATCACTTGGTTAAGTAATTTCTGCTAAGTTTCTCTACTGTAAACTTTGCCTTTGTAATGTAATACATATTTTGGGGCGGGATACTTTGAGATAGGAATTATCCTGTTTGTCTTTAAACATTTACTCACTAATTTTACATATGTACATAGGTTTTTGTGAAATGATTATTACTGTGGTGTTCCAATGATAGTTTTCTATTTTGTTCATTCTTTGTGCATCCATTAGTTATAATTCTTCTTTAAGAAGGAGTTGTTCCTTCTCTCCGCTTTATTTAGTGAATAATTTATCTATATTAGTATGGGCTCACAGATGTTTAAAAACTTCAATTAAAGGGTTTTCACATATATCTTATCATTAGAATTATGAGGAATGAAAATCAGTATCATTTATAGTAGGGACTGCCATTGAAGTATACAATGATTATTGTTCAGGAGATAGTGATAAACCTAGTGGCTTATCCACAATCGTTAATTTTTAAATGACCTATGTATTATACTACTGGTTAGTCTCTCCACCAAAGGTGGGTGAGAAAGTTCAGATGAGTCAAATATAAATAAATACAATTTAGCAACTGTTTTAAAATCTTACTTTATAAAGATCTCTTGGTGAAAGTTGAAACTAATACCCAAAAATCGGAACTTGGAATTACAAAGTTTTTCTGTTATTATTCTCTCTTATTATAGGTAGATTATAAGAAATTGATTTAAACAAAATACTTTCTACTTCCCTCCACCAAAAATGATTCTACATACTGACCTCTCTCACAAACCATTGGCAAAATGCAGGAGAAATCCATTCTCTGGCATGGAAACCACAGTCCATGAAAATGGCAGGCTTATTTGGTCCAGCTTTGCCAACCTATTGCAAACAAAAAAAGGGAAATTGTGATTCATCACAGTCAGGGGTTAACATTCATTACCCCTCTGGGCTTTGGATTCAACAGGTGAAACTTGACAGCAGCAAGAGATATATCCCATGATTAAAATAAAACATAATACTAGCACAGTATGTTCTTGCCTCTAGATACAATGTTTGAGCTTACATGGCTGTTTATTATTTTTATTAAGCTTGACAAGCTCATATTTTCAGAAGATGCTGATTACCCTGCTTAATTGTACTCACGTGGAGGTTATTTTCAGCTGCTATTATTAGGTGACATGACCAAGACAACTGGATGAGTAATTAGAAGTAATGATGATTGTTGCTAATCTTGTAAGAATTTTCCTTCTCTCCTACTTACTCCTTGTCTTCTTATTTTCTTCATTAGAATTACATGACAAAAATGGCATTAGAGAATGACAGAAGCAAATCATTGATACACTCTGTAATGTTGTCTGATAGACGTGAAGTTTATGAATCTCTTTAAAAAATGGATTTGCAAACAACATCTGGGAGAGAAGAATTTCATCAAGGTAGGTAATCATTTACATTGCTTACAGGAATGTGGTTAAATTTATAGGACTTCTCGTATTTTATTGCATTTTCCTTTTGAATAAATCAAAATAATGATTTAAAAATCCACATATGATAAAAGAAGCTGGGGAATCTGTTTGACTCCCTGGGGCATATAGGCAGGGAAAGAGTTATAACAATGTTTGGGATGAGCATGTCTGTGAAACAGATGTTAATATGTTAGAATTCATTGATTTAAAGCCCTCAGATATGGGAAGGTCATGGGTAAAAATTATTACCTTGAGGAGGTACATAGTGCGTCCTTCAAATGTGGTTCCAATGGCTCTGCGAGAGATGAGGCCTGGATTCTCACTGGTGACTTGTTGAGTCCAAGCCTCTATCTACCAATGCAACCATTTGTAGATTAATGTGCCATTCTTAGTTCAGTTCCCATAACAATGTCTGTCTAAGTCATGTGCACATCATACCGTTTCCCATTTGTTGTACTTCTCATAACTGTGTCCAGTTGAACGGACCTGGCTGTCAAATTGACCTTCCAGCACAGATCTCAGGTTGCTTATCAATACCCTGCAATAAACCAAAGGATGTTCCCTGTGAACATAAGAGTATTTCCCAGTGAACATGCAAAAAAGCAGAGTTGCTGCTTTAGTAAATTGTGCAGTACATTCTCCATGGAGTCACTTGTGTCCTCTGAGTGTTCCTGATACCCTTCAACCTGAGCTGCTCATCATAAAAAGTGAATATATCACTGGAGACTGCAAGCAAGGCAGACCCTTTCTCAGCCTAAACTTGACATATTTAAGTGTCCTTGGACTGTCAATTCAGAAAATGGTTTCCTTTGGAACCTGGAGCATTCTGGAATGGCCTTGGGCTGCCACCCAAAAGTATGCAATTGAGTCCTATCTGTGGACTTTTTTCCTTGGGACTTTCCTAGTTTTAGCACTAAAAGCCCCATGTCCCAGGAACCAATCCATCCCAGGTTAACTGGGACAGTTGGTCACTTGAGGGCCTTTCTCTAGGTTTTGAGAAAAATATCTTGAAACGTAGAAATTCAGAAATATTAATAAGCTAAATATTTATTAGGCAAAAAATGGTTAAAGAACTAGTTTTTGCTTGCTTGTCTTTTGGCTGGTTTAAAGTAACCAAAGAATGGTTCTAAAGCAAGGTAGTATGAAAATTGGTGACAGAACTTTGAGGCCTGTATATTTCTATAAGTGATTGTTTAGGTGAAAGTTTCTATTATAAAAGGCAGGCTGGAATGTGTGGATGTGTGTGACTTCATTTGTCTTTGCTACTGCTGAGAGGGAAGTTATGTTCTGAAAGGACAAAATTTTGTGACCATTAATGTTCTTGATCACAACATTGTGAATATTATGGACAGAAGCTAGTTTGCAGAAGCTTCTATTATCCACAGTCAAGCCTTGAAATGTTTTTATCTGACACAGAGAGAATTGCAGCCACACATCAAAAAGTCTACTTCTCCTGTGGCCCCAAGGGCATTCTGATGAAGTATGTCAGGGACATCCTCTGAACCTTCCTCCTGGTCTCTCCTTCATTTGGTTAACTTGGGAATGAACTTGTATCTGTTTGTGGAAAATGCAGTAAATTAATACTAAATGATATTTTCTTCCTGGCAAGTGGCAAATACTGTCTTAAGGTCTTAATTGTCTTAAGGTGGTATTACCAAAAAAAAAAAAAAAAAGGGAAAAGGAGCGGATTTTAAAATTTAACTTGTGGAAAGAAAAGTTCTCCTTGAGCAGCCATCAATACTCTGTCAGTGTATTAGTTTCTATGGCCGCTATAAATTACCACAAATATGGTGATGTAAAACAACATGAATTTATGATTTTGCAATTCTGTAGGTTAGAAGTCTAACACAGGTCTCAGTGGGCTAAAATCGAAGTGTCAGCAGTGGTGTGTTTTTTTCTAGAAGCTCTAGGGGAGAATCTGATATCCTGCCCTTTCCAGCTTCTGGAGGCTGCCCACATTCCTTGGTTCTTCACCCTTCTCTTTTAACTTTGAACCCGGCAATGACCGCTCAAGTCCTTTGCATGTCACATCACTCTGACCCCATCTTCTGCCTCCCTCTACCACTTGTAAGAACCTTGTGATCATGTTGGACCTTTCCAGACAATGTAGGATAATCTGCCTATTTTAAGTTCAGCTGCTTAACAACCTTAGTTCCATCTACAAACCTAACTCCTCTTCGGCATGGAAGGTGACACATTCAGGTGTTCTGGGGATTAGGATATAGACATTTGGGGCAGGACCACCATTCTGCCTCCTTCAGTTAGGCATTGTTACTATAACAATGATTATAGTAAGTGCTATAATTATATTCAATACCCAAATTGGATTGTTAGGGGATAGGACAGAAGTAGAAGGAATCCAGAATTAGAATCAAAAGGTCAGGGGTCATGGTTTTGCCTGACTTGTAAATTGGCTTCAGAAAAATAGTTTAATCTCTGGGCCTTACTTTTATAATTTTTAGAATGGGGCATTTGATTGGCTGATATTAAATGTCCTTTTCAGTTCTAAAATGCAGTGACTTGACTCAAATCTGTAGGCCTTGGTCATAGTTGTCTTTCAAGGTTTCTGAAAAAAATTTAAACTGAAATTTCTGGTTACCATAAACTTCATAAACTTCAGGAAACACCTAAAATAGATAGTTTAGGAAAATGATTTTCAAATATAACATTTATAAAAACTAAAAACAAAACAACAACAACAAAAAGCAAAACAAGCAAAACAAAAACCTTTAAAACAAAAAAATCGACTGACCAAAATCTTAAAGAAAACAGCTATATACTGAAATCATCAGTTTGAAAGAACAAATGCTGTATAACAAGGTTGAACTTTTCTGGCTGAATGGCAAAACTAAAACTCCAAGAGGAAATGGTAAATGACATCTGCTTGAACAATCACTTGAACAAGATTTTTCATTGTCAGTGAGTGAGTACAATATCATCTAGGTCATATGGATTGTTAGTGGTGCCCAGAGAAAAGAAATAATCACCTAAATGCTCCCAGGCGTTCCACAGCCTCAGCTGGATCTAAGACCATAACCATAGGAAGCTCTGATCTATCAGGAACTGGCTGAGTAGAGGGGGCAATAGACCTTTCACAAAATATTGCTATCCTTTCTCTGCACCTAATCCTCAAATTCACATTATTTAGGAGAATCAGTGACTATGTAGGGATTAGTGTTTTGTTTGGTAGTTAGATGAGGCATTCTGTTAGAGTCATTACTATGTTAACTATTAAATCTTTACATTAATAATTAGGGCAAAGAAGCATTAAAAAAAAACCAAACAAACAGCCTGTTAAATTTAAGATGACACCCAGGAGTATAAGTACCCTCTAGTAAGTTGCAAAAGAGCATCAAAATGAGGTAGAAATGTGGTGCTTGCTTTTGCCTGAAGGCAGGGGATTGACCTCAAATGATCCTTTCCAGCCTTGTGATTATTTGATTTTATTAGATTTAAGACAAAGCACTACTTAAGCTATATTACAAATATTATTACTAAATAATGAGCTTCTATTCTAGGAGATTAAAACAATGCCTCTTAATGTAATAGAGACTGCATTACAGCTCCAAAATACAGAGGCATGTACACTGTTTATACTTTCATATGTTCCTTTTATAGTGCTATCCAACTTCTTTTCTATAAACATGCAGGCGAATTAGATAACAGGGACTCCCAAAAAAACAAGGAACAGAATATCTGAGAAGAGGAGGCATGACTCACTTTTTTCCCCCTTACACATTCTTGAAAAATGAGTATTTGGTTAGTTCCTCTACTACATGCCCATTGCTAGTGAAGAACACTGTTATGTACCCATTGCTATCCAAGGACATGTTCCTGTCTTAATCTGAAATACACAGAAAAATAATGTCATAGGAAGTTATATTAGTAACAATCAGTCTCTCCTGGGATTGGATAGGGCAAAGACAACATTCCTGTAATTTGTAGGAAGGTATTCTGTGAAAGCCTGCCCACCAAAAAGTCTGTTAATGGCTTCAGAACAGTAAGTTGGAGATTTACATCATCCATTTCCTAGTCTTTCTGTATCTAAGGGTGCAGCATAAACATAAAAATACAGTTATTATTCCTGGTGCACACATTCTGAATTTTTTCCCATGGCAACTCAGAAATTGGTTAAAGCTTCCAAAGTGATAACAAGTCTTGGTGAAGAGGGATGGAACCATGGAAAAATCTGCAAAGCTATTTTGGTGGAACTTGTGCAGTAGTAGATGGTTCCTGTTGGATATAAACAGGACTACAAATTCTTGCCGGCAAGAAACTGTCTAAATACAAATTAGTTGCCATATGAGATAATAATGGGATGCACAGGGACTGCTTACAGTCCCAGGTAGGATATTGCTGGTGTGCTCCTCCAGCAATAAAGTCTCTAGGGACTTAAAATTATTTAATATTTAGAAAATTGTATGCTACATGTGTGCTAAGCAGTGAACAGAGAAGCAAAAATTAACAAGAGTTTAGCTCTTAGGGAATTTCCTATGTTCTAGATGAGATAACATTCATATCCAATTCCCAAAAAGTTTATCCACTAAAAAAGGATGTAAATTTTCCATCTGATAAAGGGAGATTGATATGCAATTAGAAGCCATTTTGCTACTTTGTAATATAGGTAGAATTAGGATGTCATTTAGGTAGCTAGGGTTAGCTTATGGTGTCTGATCTTCCTTTTGTTTTTCTCAAAGAATTATAAAGAAACTGTCATTAAAAAAATATTAAAAAAATACTACCAAAGGCTCCTAAAGGCTAGGATTTTAAAAGTTCTTCCTAGTGTAATAAGAAGAGCAAAAAGTCACAGACATGAATCTTAATCAAATTTTGAAACTTAACTGTGTTATATCTTTGTTTTAAAAAGACAGTCCATTCTTATGGTCACATTTTGACACTTCTCTTAGGTAGAAGCAGATAGCTAAGCTATATGAAGCCTGATAATGGGGTTAAGCAAAACAATTTCTCTTGACCTTTAAGAAATGTTTCATTTCTCTCTTAGTATAATAATAAACCATAACAATAGTAATGCCAGTAGCAATTTATTTATATATTGTTTTAGTTCATCTTCACAGTCCTTTGAAAGAGGTATTATATCTTCATATTATGGATAAGGAAATTGAAGTTCAGAAAAATTAAGTAAATTATCTAAGGTTACACATTCAGGAAGTTGCAGAGTTAGGACTTGAATCTGGTTGTTTTTTTGTTTTGTTTTGTCTTGTTTTTTCCTAGAGCATTTATGTTATATTGTACTACTTCTCCTGATGAGATACAGACTTTATAGGTAATAATTCTGACATCTTCACTAGCATAAATACTATTCGATATTTTTAAGATGTGAAAAACAGAAAATTTCCGTTAAAAAATTTTAAGTTACATTTACTCAAAATTAATGAAGACTTGAACTTGTGGTGGGGTATTGTTGGATAAACATTTGAGTGTTCAGGACTGGAGTTTGACACTGCCTCTCTGCTTCTTACTGATCCACTCCCTGGAGGAAGAACTCTGTTTTGGACAAAAGACCTCATTTCTTTCTTCTCTCTAGTGCAAATGCCTCCAGGTTAGCGTGGTCTCTCCCAGTTCTAAGCTTACCATATTGTCTGTTCTCTGCCTAGAGTATAATTTTTTTCCTTTTCTTTGGCTAACTTTGGCTCATCTTTAAGTTCTCAGGTGAAGACTCATTTCCTCTGGTGGCCTTCCCTGATTTCCTAGAGCTGCTCAATTCCCCTATATCTCTAGCACTTCACTCTTCTTAACATCTGTTACACAATTCTGAAATTCTTTGTTTAAAGTCTGTTTTCCTCTGAAGGGGTTGGGACCATATCTATCCTTTATGGTACTTGGTATAGGTAGGCACTTACTGTCTATTTGTTAATCAACAATGGACAACTGCTTCTACTTGGGAAGACACTTTCATCTGAAAAGGCTTACATGGACCAGTGTGGTATTTGGGGAGAGGAGACATGTGATGATCAGCTTAGCTAACTCTGTTCTAGGCCTCTGGGGAATCACTTTCCTTTTTTTTTTAGTACTTTTCTCTATGACTTCTATCATTAGAAATAGTGGTGGGGGCTGTGGGGGATAAAAGGACAGAGAACCATTCAGTCTGACCCTAATCTTGTCCTTAATCTAAAGGAGTATGAGGAAGAAAAACAAAACTGGAGGTATCACATTTCCGGATTTCAAGTTATATTACAAAGCAGTAGTAATTAAAACAGTATGGTACTGGCATAAAAATAGACACATAGATCAATGGATTATAAGGGAAAACCTAGAAATAAACCCACAATTATATGGTCAGTTAAACTTTACAAAAGAGGAATGGATATAAAATGGGGAAAAGTCTGTTCAACAAATGATACTGGGAAAACTGGACAGCTAATGCAAAAGAATGAAACTGGATCACTTTCTTTCACCATCCACAAGAATAAACTCAAAGTGGATTAAAGATCTAGTGTGAGACTCAAAAGCATAAAAATTCTAGAAAAGAGTACAGGCAGTAGTCTCTCTGACATCAGCTGTAGCAACATTTTTCTAGCTATGTCTCCTGAGGCAGGGGAAATAAAGACAAAAATAAACTATTGGGACTATATCAAAATCAAAAGTTTCTGCACAGTGAAGAAAATAATTAACAAAACTAAAAGGCAGCCTGTGATATCGGAGAAAATATTTGAAGATAACATATCTGATAAAGGGTTAGTATCCAAAATACATAAAGAGCTCTGATACAACCAAATATTGAAAACAAATAATCCAATTTTAGATGGGCAGAAGACATGAACAGACATTTCTCCAAAGAAAATATCTAGATGGACAACAGACATATGAAAAAATGCTCAACATCACTCATCATCAGGGAAATGCAATCAAAACTACAATGAGATATCACCTCACATCTATCAGAATGGTGGAAATCAAAAACATAAGAAACAATAAGTGTTGGTGAGGATGTGGAGAAAAAGGAACCCAATTGCACCGTTGGTGGGAATGCAAATTGGTGCAGCCATTGTGGAAAAAGTATGGAGGTTCCTCAAAAAATTAAAAATAGAACTACTCTGTGATCCAGGAAGTATATTTACCCCCCAAATGCAAAAACACTAGTTCAAAGGGATACATGCACCTCTACTTTTATTGTGGCATTATTTAAAGTAGTCAGATTATGGAAGCACCCCAAGTGTCCTTCAATAGGTGAATGGATATAGAAGATGTGGCATATATACACAATGGAATATTACTCAGTCTTAAAAAAGAATGGAATCTTGCCATTTGCAACAACATGGATAGAGCTTGAGAATATAATGCTAAGCGAAGTAAGTCAGTCAGAGAAAGACAAATACTATATGTGGAATTTAAGAAACAAAACAAACAAAGGAAAAAAAAAAAGAGTGAGAGAGACAAACCAAAAAACAGACTCTTAATTATAGAGAACAAACTGATGGTTACCAGAAGGAGGATAGGTCGGGGAGTGGAGGAAATAGAGGATGGAGATTAAAGAATATATTTATTATGATGAAAAAATCAAATGATAAGAAAATATATGAATGCTTAAGTTGAAATAAATATTGATTGAGTCTGGTATGCATACACAAAAAGTAAGGAGCATGAGGAGTCCTTAAAGCTCCTAACAGGTCTGGTTGCTCAGTTGGAAAGAAGACTTGATATTATTTGGGACTAAAACTGTGTCTAGCTGATAACAGTGTTCATTGGTTTGGCCTATAGTCTATATATAACCATTTAGCAGGTCAGATATCTTGCTGAATTGGGGTTCAGGAGTCAAAACCATTTTTTTAATTGGAATAAGAACTAAACAAAATATCTACCAGGCTTAAAGTCTTATGATTTGGAATCTAGGGCCAGTTTTGCCATCACCTATTTGTGGGGCCTTAGGGAAGCCATGGTCTTGGTCTTACTTTTACTTTCCCAGGGTTATTCAGAGGCTCAGATGAGAGCATACATAGGAGAGAATTTTAGTAGCTATAAAACATAAACTTACTCATATTGTAGTTCATTCTGCTCCAGAAAATCTTCCACAGTGAAAATATCTTCTGCTTTTACACGGAAGTCAACTGTACTGTGAGGTTTGATTTGTGTGACAGAATCCGGTTTCCAGAAGTCAATCTGAATAAGGAGTAAAATATATTATGTTTGACACCTATAATTCAATGGGTGAATTATCATCAGCAAGCACACTCTTACTCTACTCCATTGAGTTATTTTCAAACTCAAATTATCCATGAAATCTCTTAAAAATATCTCCTTGAGTGAACAAGAGTTGGGACCAAGCAGTATGTCAATAAAAATGTTTACATATATATACATGGCCTTAACTGATTATCATCAAGCATGAAGAACATATGATTATTTCCCATAATGCTAGTTAATTTCCCATAATACCAGTATTTTATAATGGCTCTTATTCTATTTATTGATTTTCTGGAGCAATTGCTTATTATGATAGTAGTGTTTGTGATAATGGATAAATGTTCTGAATGAATGATGATGAATTAACTATAGCCACAAAATTTAATAGAAAGAAATTGAGCTTTCCTTTTTACTTTTTAAATGATTTATTTTATTAACTTGTACTTGGAACTCAGCACTCACAGTAATGTGCAGAACCAGGATCTACATCTCTGACTTGTGGAGTATATATTGGAAAGGAAAGTACATCTTTCTGCAGTGGTCATCTTGTCATCATGGCCAGAAACAAAATGCTCTCAAAGATCCAGACATTTTCATTTGTTCAGTTATTCATCAGCTTTTACTAAGGACCTACTATGTGCTACGCTTTGTGCCTGAGACTAGGAGTGCACTAGTGAGCAAATCAAACATAGCTTCTGTCCTTATGGGGGAGATTTTGGATTATGCACAAAAATAACAGAATAACATATTTGATAATTGTAATGTTTTTTCTTTCTGGATGTGTGGTTTCAAATCTCCTTTTTCCATGGAAAAACATTAACCAAGGATGTGTTGCCTCTCTCAGGTTTCTGTTTTCTTGTTTCTTCCTTGAGCAGAGGAAAGTGAGCTTGAGATGAGCCTGACAATGGGTCTTTCTCTGCCTCTGTTTCTCACCCAATCCCTGTGTAGGTATTTATGAGCTGGTCTCAGGCTGGAGGTGTGACAGGTGATATTTAGGACCATTGCTTGGAAACTTAGAAGTGAGTTTTGGCAAGACTTAGAGGTCATTTAATAGAAACTAATTAGGTAAGGTATTAAGATGACTCAATTTCAGATACACTTGCCTGTGGAGAATCCAATAATCTATGTCCTGTCCTGGTAATCTTCAGACCACGGTAGATGTCTAGTGGGTGCTGAGTGATGAGTCAGGGATGTAGGGTGTATCAGGGCAGTATGAGGCAGGGACATTGGGACAATATCAGAAGGGATTCCAGAAGAAAAATATGAGTGTGGTTGTCGCTAAGGTGTTGAAAGGAGACAGTATTGATGATTTGATAAGGATTGGCTACACAATGTGATCTAGTGAGTCAAAGATGAGAGGATAAAGATGAAAGGTTAAAAGACAGTAGGGGAAATACAAAGACATGCCATGATAAGAACAGAAAAAGCTAGGGGTTGGTGATGAATTCTAGTTAGCCAACATTGTAAAGAGAAGGACACTGAAGACAAGCACATTATGGAAGAAAGCATGTTTTAAAAAGTTAACTGAATTTGTGTTTCTAATAAATGCTTATCATTCCAAGATGGGATGGGACAGGGATGTATATCTTTATTATAGACACAGAGGTTTAGGATTGGTAGAGCACATAAAGTCCTCCAAGCATCTGTAGGCAACTTGACAGAGCCGCACCCATACATAATGCGGGGACCTTTCAGCATACTCAGGGAGCTCCCCACTGCCAAGATCTGCATCTCTGTGTTTGAAAGCTCTTTCCCCTAGAACTGGAAAAAGCCAAGCTAACAGCTTGCAGCAAGCAGGGGATGGCAAAACAAAACAAACAAAACAAAACAAAACAAAAACAAAAACAAAAAAAAAACCTAGCTCTTTCCAGAGACGTGCTCAACCAGTAACCCTGGAAAGTAGATGTCTAAATACTCCAATTCCCTTGTTTCTCAGGTGGGATAAATAAGGTGTATGATTTGCACACCCATTCCTTGAGTTCTCTGTTGCATTAAGCTCTAGTCATACTCTGTGGTAACTGTCTTAATAGTATCCCTTTTGTTAGCTGCCTTCCTTCTCTACATCACTTCTCACTGCTCTATTCCAATTTCCCTATTCCCATATTTCCCAAACACAATCTTTGGCCTGAAATCTTTGTCTAAGATTCTGCTTTGAAGAATCTATATTAAGATACTAGCTTTTCATGTACAGCAGCATATACCTGCATACCGTCTTGCTGATGGTTTTAATACAA